>NW_027648644.1:0-112066 GCF_051294905.1 Botryllus schlosseri
TCCAGGAATACGCCGATAGGCTCATTCGACGTAACTTTTGAATTTGCTACAGTCTGGTAGCGGAGTTGTAACTGTAGGCCCTCGGGAACATAGAGAAATCATGGTGTAATTGAACTTTTCATAAATTTTCATACCCCCCAAAATGGCTAAATCTGCCAATATCTCCTAAACTACAATAGCCAGGAATACGCCGATAAGCTCATTCGACGTAACTTTTGATTTGCTACAGTCTGGTAGCGGAGTTGTAACTGTAGGCCTTCGGGAACATAGAGAAATCATGGTGTAATTGAACTTTTCATAAATTTTCATACCCCCCAAAATGGCTAAATCTGCCAATATCTCCTAAACTACAATAGCCAGGAATACGCCGATTGGCTCATTCGACGTAACTTTTGATTTGCTAAAGTCTGGTAGCGGAGTTGTAACTGTAGGCCCTCGGGAACATAGAGAAATCATGGTGTAATTGAACTTTTCATAAATTTTCATACCCCCCAAAATGGCTAAATCTGCCAATATCTGCTAAACTACAATAGCCAGGAATACGCCGATAGGCTCATTCGACGTAACTTTTGATTTGCTACAGTCTGGTAGCGGAGTTGTAACTGTAGGCCCTCGGGAACATAGAGAAATCATGGTGTAATTGAACTTTTCATAAATTTTCATACCCCCCAAAATGGCTAAATCTGCAATATCTCCTAAACTACAATAGCCAGGAATACGCCGATAGGCTCATTCGACGTAACTTTTGATTTGCTACAGTCTGGTAGCGGAGTTGTAACTGTAGGCCCTCGGGAACATAGAGAAATCATGGTGTAATTGAACTTTTCATAAATTTTCATACCCCCCAAAATGGCTAAATTTGCCAATATCTCCTAAACTACAATAGCCAGGAATACGCCGATAGGCTCATTCGACGTAACTTTTGATTTGCTACAGTCTGGTAGCGGAGTTGTAACTGTAGGCCCTCGGGAACATAGAGAAATCATGGTGTAATTGAACTTTTCATAAATTTTCATACCCCCCAAAATGGCTAAATCTGCCAATATCTCCTAAACTACAATAGCCAGGAATACGCCGATAGGCTCATTCGACGTAACTTTTGATTTGCTACAGTCTGGTAGCGGAGTTGTAACTGTAGGCCCTCGGGAACATAGAGAAATCATGGTGTAATTGAACTTTTCATAAATTTTCATACCCCCCAAAATGGCTAAATTTGCCAATATCTCCTAAACTACAATAGCCAGGAATACGCCGATAGGCTCATTCGACGTAACTTTTGATTTGCTACAGTCTGGTAGCGGAGTTGTAACTGTAGGCCCTCGGGAACATAGAGAAATCATGGTGTAATTGAACTTTTCATAAATTTTCATACCCCCCAAAATGGCTAAATCTGCCAATATCTCCTAAACTACAATAGCCAGGAATACGCCGATAGGCTCATTGACGTAACTTTTGATTTGCTACAGTCTGGTAGCGGAGTTGTAACTGTAGGCCCTCGGGAACATAGAGAAATCATGGTGTAATTGGACTTTTCATAAATTTTCATACCCCCCAAAATGGCTAAATCTGCCAATATCTCCTAAACTACAATAGCCAGGAATACGCCGATAGGCTCATTCGACTGTAACTTTTGATTTGCTACAGTCTGGTAGCGGAGTTGTAACTGTAGGCCCTCGGGAACATAGAGAAATCATGGTGTAATTGAACTTTTCATAAATTTTCATACCCCCCAAAATGGCTAAATCTGCCAATATCTCCTAAACTACAATAGCCAGGAATACGCCGATAGGCTCATTCGACGTAACTTTTGATTTGCTACAGTCTGGTAGCGGAGTTGTAACTGTAGGCCCTCTGGAACATAGAGAAATCATGGTGTAATTGAACTTTTCATAAATTTTCATACCCCCCAAAATGGCTAAATCTGCCAATATCTCTTAAACTACAATAGCCAGGAATACGCCGATAGGCTCATTCGACGTAACTTTTGATTTGCTACAGTCTGGTAGCGGAGTTGTAACTGTAGGCCCTCGGGAACATAGAGAAATCATGGTGTAATTGAACTTTTCATAAATTTTCATACCCCCCAAAATGGCTAAATCTGCCAATATCTCTTAAACTACAATAGCCAGGAATACGCCGATAGGCTCATTCGACGTAACTTTTGATTTGCTACAGTCTGGTAGCGGAGTTGTAACTGTAGGCCCTCGGGAACATAGAGAAATCATGGTGTAATTGAACTTTTCATAAATTTTCATACCCCCCAAAATGGCTAAATCTGCCAATATCTCCTAAACTACAATAGCCAGGAATACGCCGATAGGCTCATTCGACGTAACTTTTGATTTGCTACAGTCTGGTAGCGGAGTTGTAACTGTAGGCCCTCGGGAACATAGAGAAATCATGGTGTAATTGAACTTTTCATAAATTTTCATACCCCCCAAAATGGCTAAATCTGCCAATATCTCCTAAACTACAATAGCCAGGAATACGCCGATAGGCTCATTCGACGTAACTTTTGATTTGCTACAGTCTGGTAGCGGAGTTGTAACTGTAGGCCCTCGGGAACATAGAGAAATCATGGTGTAATTGAACTTTTCATAAATTTTCATACCCCCCAAAATGGCTAAATCTGCCAATATCTCCTAAACTACAATAGCCAGGAATACGCCGATAGGCTCATTCGACGTAACTTTTGATTTGCTACAGTCTGGTAGCGGAGTTGTAACTGTAGGCCCTCGGGAACATAGAGAAATCATGGTGTAATTGAACTTTTCATAAATTTTCATACCCCCCAAAATGGCTAAATCTGCCAATATCTCCTAAACTACAATAGCCAGGAATACGCCGATAGGCTCATTCGACGTAACTTTTGATTTGCTACAGTCTGGTAGCGGAGTTGTAACTGTAGGCCCTCGGGAACATAGAGAAATCATGGTGTAATTGAACTTTTCATAAATTTTCATACCCCTCATAATGGCTAAATCTGCCAATATCTCCTAAACTACACTAGCCAGGAATACGCCGATAAGCTCATTCGACGTAACTTTTGATTTGCTACAGTCTGGTAGCGGAGTTGTAAGTGTAGGCCCTCGGGAACATAGAGAAATCATGGTGTAATTGAACTTTTCATAAATTTTCATACCCCCCAAAATGGCTAAATCTGCCAATATCTCCTAAACTACAATAGCCAGGAATACGCCGATAGGCTCATTCGACGTAACTTTTGATTTGCTACAGTCTGGTAGCGGAGTTGTAACTGTAGGCCTTCGGAACATAGAGAAATCATGGTGTAATTGAACTTTTCATAAATTTTCATACCCCCAAAATGGCTAAATCTGCCAATATCTCCTAAACTACAATAGCCAGGAATACGCCGATAGGCTCATTCGACGTAACTTTTGATTTGCTACAGTCTGGTAGCGGAGTTGTAACTGTAGGCCCTCTGGAACATAGAGAAATCATGGTGTAATTGAACTTTTCATAAATTTTCATACCCCCCAAAATGGCTAAATCTGCCAATATCTCTTAAACTACAATAGCCAGGAATACGCCGATAGGCTCATTCGACGTAACTTTTGATTTGCTACAGTCTGGTAGCGGAGTTGTAACTGTAGGCCCTCGGGAACATAGAGAAATCATGGTGTAATTGAACTTTTCATAAATTTTCATACCCCCCAAAATGGCTAAATCTGCCAATATCTCTTAAACTACAATAGCCAGGAATACGCCGATAGGCTCATTCGACGTAACTTTTGATTTGCTACAGTCTGGTAGCGGAGTTGTAACTGTAGGCCCTCGGGAACATAGAGAAATCATGGTGTAATTGAACTTTTCATAAATTTTCATACCCCCCAAAATGGCTAAATCTGCCAATATCTCCTAAACTACAATAGCCAGGAATACGCCGACAGACTCATTCGACGTAACTTTTGATTTGCTACAGTCTGGTAGCGGAGTTGTAACTGTAGGCCCTCGGGAACATAGAGAAATCATGGTGTAATTGAACTTTTCATAAATTTTCATACCCCCCAAAATGGCTAAATCTGCCAATATCTCCTAAACTACAATAGCCAGGAATACGCCGACAGACTCATTCGACGTAACTTTCGATTTGCTACAGTCTGGTAGCGGAGTTGTAACTGTAGGCCCTCGGGAACATAGAGAAATCATGGTGTAATTAAACTTTTCATAAATTTTCATACCTCCCAAAATGGCTAAATCTGCCAATATCTCCTAAACTACAATAGCCAGGAATACGCCGATAGGCTCATTCGACGTAACTTTTGATTTGCTACAGTCTGGTAGCGGAGTTGTAACTGTAGGCCCTCGGGAACATAGAGAAATCATGGTGTAATTGAACTTTTCATAAATTTTCATACCCCCCAAAATGGCTAAATCTGCCAATATCTCCTAAACTACAATAGCCAGGAATACGCCGATAGGCTCATTCGACGTAACTTTTGATTTGCTACAGTCTGGTAGCGGAGTTGTAACTGTAGGCCCTCGGGAACATAGAGAAATCATGGTGTAATTGAACTTTTCATAAATTTTCATACCCCCCAAAATGGCTAAATCTGCCAATATCTCCTAAACTACAATAGCCAGGAATACGCCGATAGGCTCATTCGACGTAACTTTTGATTTGCTACAGTCTGGTAGCGGAGTTGTAACTGTAGGCCCTCGGGAACATAGAGAAATCATGGTGTAATTGAACTTTTCATAAATTTTCATACCCCCCAAAATGGCTAAATCTGCCAATATCTCCTAAACTACAATAGCCAGGAATACGCCGATAGGCTCATTCGACGTAACTTTTGATTTGCTACAGTCTGGTAGCGGAGTTGTAACTGTAGGCCCTCGGTAACATAGAGAAATCATGGTGTAATTGAACTTTTCATAAATTTTCATACCCCCCAAAATGGCTAAATCTGCCAATATCTCTTAAACTACAATAGCCAGGAATACGCCGATAGGCTCATTCGACGTAACTTTTGATTTGCTACAGTCTGGTAGCGGAGTTGTAACTGTAGGCCCTCGGGAACATAGAGAAATCATGGTGTAATTGAACTTTTCATAAATTTTCATACCCCCCAAAATGGCTAAATCTGCCAATATCTCTTAAACTACAATAGCCAGAAATACGCCGATAGACTCATTCGACGTAACTTTTGATTTGCTACAGTCTGGTAGCGGAGTTGTAACTGTAGGCCCTCGGGAACATAGAGAAATCATGGTGTAATTGAACTTTTCATAAATTTTCATACCCCCCAAAATGGCTAAATCTGCCAATATCTCCTAAACTACAATAGCCAGGAATACGCCGATAGGCTCATTCGACGTAACTTTTGATTTGCTACAGTCTGGTAGCGGAGTTGTAACTGTAGGCCCTCGGGAACATAGAGAAATCATGGTGTAATTGAACTTTTCATAAATTTTCATACCCCCCAAAATGGCTAAATCTGCCAATATCTCCTAAACTACAATAGCCAGGAATACGCCGATAGGCTCATTCGACGTAACTTTTGATTTGCTACAGTCTGGTAGCGGAGTTGTAACTGTAGGCCCTCGGGAACATAGAGAAATCATGGTGTAATTGAACTTTTCATAAATTTTCATACCCCCCAAAATGGCTAAATCTGCCAATATCTCCTAAACTACAATAGCCAGGAATACGCCGATAGGCTCATTCGACGTAACTTTTGATTTGCTACAGTCTGGTAGCGGAGTTGTAACTGTAGGCCCTCGGGAACATAGAGAAATCATGGTGTAATTGAACTTTTCATAAATTTTCATACCCCCCAAAATGGCTAAATCTGCCAATATCTCCTAAACTACAATAGCCAGGAATACGCCGATAGGCTCATTCGACGTAACTTTTGATTTGCTACAGTCTGGTAGCGGAGTTGTAACTGTAGGCCCTCGGGAACATAGAGAAATCATGGTGTAATTGAACTTTTCATAAATTTTCATACCCCCCAAAATGGCTAAATCTGCCAATATCTCCTAAACTACAATAGCCAGGAATACGCCGATAAGCTCATTCGACGTAACTTTTGATTTGCTACAGTCTGGTAGCGGAGTTGTAAGTGTAGGCCCTCGGGAACATAGAGAAATCATGGTGTAATTGAACTTTTCATAAATTTTCATACCCCCCAAAATGGCTAAATCTGCCAATATCTCCTAAACTACAATAGCCAGGAATACGCCGATAGGCTCATTCGATGTAACTTTTGATTTGCTACAGTCTGGTAGCGGAGTTGTAACTGTAGGCCCTCGGGAACATAGAGAAATCATGGTGTAATTGAACTTTTCATAAATTTTCATACCCCCCAAAATGGCTAAATCTGCCAATATCTCCTAAACTACAATAGCCAGGAATACGCCGATAGGCTCATTCGACGTAACTTTTGATTTGCTACAGTCTGGTAGCGGAGTTGTAACTGTAGGCCCTCGGGAACATAGAGAAATCATGGTGTAATTGAACTTTTCATAAATTTTCATACCCCCCAAAATGGCTAAATCTGCCAATATCTCCTAAACTACAATAGCCAGGAATACGCCGATAGGCTCATTCGACGTAACTTTTGATTTGCTACAGTCTGGTAGCGGAGTTGTAACTGTAGGCCCTCGGGAACATAGAGAAATCATGGTGTAATTGAACTTTTCATAAATTTTCATAACCCCCAAAATGGCTAAATCTGCCAATATCTCCTAAACTACAATAGCCAGGAATACGCCGATAAGCTCATTCGACGTAACTTTTGATTTGCTACAGTCTGGTAGCGGAGTTGTAAGTGTAGGCCCTCGGGAACATAGAGAAATCATGGTGTAATTGAACTTTTCATATATTTTCATACCCCCCAAAACGGCTAAATCTGCCAATATCTCCTAAACTACAATAGCCAGGAATACGCCGATAGGCTCATTCGACGTAACTTTTGATTTGCCACAGTCTGGTAGCGGAGTTGTAACTGTAGGCCCTCGGGAACATAGAGAAATCATGGTGTAATTGAACTTTTCATAAATTTTCATACCCCCCAAAATGGCTAAATCTGCCAATATCTCCTAAACTACAATAGCCAGGAATACGCCGATAGGCTCATTCGACGTAACTTTTGATTTGCTACAGTCTGGTAGCGGAGTTATAACTGTAGGCCCTCGGGAACATAGAGAAATCATGGTGTAATTGAACTTTTCATAAATTTTCATACCCCCCAAAATGGCTAAATCTGCCAATATCTCCTAAACTACAATAGCCAGGAATACGCCGATAGGCTCATTCGACGTAACTTTTGATTTGCTACAGTCTGGTAGCGGAGTTGTAACTGTAGGCCCTCGGGAACATAGACAAATCATGGTGTAATTGAACTTTTCATAAATTTTCATACCCCCCAAAATGGCTAAATCTGCCAATATCTCCTAAACTACAATAGCCAGGAATACGCCGATAGGCTCATTTGACGTAACTTTTGATTTGCTACAGTCTGGTAACGGAGTTGTAACTGTAGGCCCTCGGGAACATAGAGAAATCATGGTGTAATTGAACTTTTCATAAATTTTCATACCCCCCAAAATGGCTAAATCTGCCAATATCTCCTAAACTACAATAGCCAGGAATACGCCGATAGGCTCATTCGATGTAACTTTTGATTTGCTACAGTCTGGTAGCGGAGTTGTAACTGTAGGCCCTCGGGAACATAGAGAAATCATGGTGTAATTGAACTTTTCATAAATTTTCATACCCCCCAAAATGGCTAAATCTGCCAATATCTCCTAAACTACAATAGCCAGGAATACGCCGATAGGCTCATTCGACGTAACTTTTGATTTGCTACAGTCTGGTAGCGGAGTTGTAACTGTAGGCCCTCTGGAACATAGAGAAATCATGGTGTAATTGAACTTTTCATAAATTTTCATACCCCCCAAAATGGCTAAATCTGCCAATATCCCTTAAACTACAATAGCCAGGAATACGCCGATAGGCTCATTCGACGTAACTTTTGATTTGCTACAGTCTGGTAGCGGAGTTGTAACTGTAGGCCCTCGGGAACATAGAGAAATCATGGTGTAATTGAACTTTTCATAAATTTTCATACCCCCCAAAATGGCTAAATCTGCCAATATCTCCTAAACTACAATAGCCAGGAATACGCCGATAGGCTCATTCGACGTAACTTTTGATTTGCTACAGTCTGGTAGCGGAGTTGTAACTGTAGGCCCTCGGGAACATAGAGAAATCATGGTGTAATTGAACTTTTCATAAATTTTCATACCCCCCAAAATGGCTAAATCTGCCAATATCTCCTAAACTACAATAGCCAGGAATACGCCGATAGGCTCATTCGACGTAACTTTTGATTTGCTACAGTCTGGTAGCGGAGTTGTAACTGTAGGCCCTCGGGAACATAGAGAAATCATGGTGTAATTGAACTTTTCATAAATTTTCATACCCCCCAAAATGGCTAAATCTGCCAATATCTCCTAAACTACAATAGCCAGGAATACGCCGATAGGCTCATTCGACGTAACTTTTGATTTGCTACAGTCTGGTAGCGGAGTTGTAACTGTAGGCCCTCGGGAACATAGAGAAATCATGGTGTAATTGAACTTTTCATAAATTTTCATACCCCCCAAAATGGCTAAATCTGCCAATATCTCCTAAACTACAATAGCCAGGAATACGCCGATAGGCTCATTCGACGTAACTTTTGATTTGCTACAGTCTGGTAGCGGAGTTGTAACTGTAGGCCCTCGGGAACATAGAGAAATCATGGTGTAATTGAACTTTTCATAAATTTTCATACCCCCCAAAATGGCTAAATCTGCCAATATCTCCTAAACTACAATAGCCAGGAATACGCCGATAGGCTCATTCGACGTAACTTTTGATTTGCTACAGTCTGGTAGCGGAGTTGTAACTGTAGGCCCTCGGGAACATAGAGAAATCATGGTGTAATTGAACTTTTCATAAATTTTCATACCCCCCAAAATGGCTAAATCTGCCAATATCTCCTAAACTACAATAGCCAGGAATACGCCGATAGGCTCATTCGACGTAACTTTTGATTTGCTACAGTCTGGTAGCGGAGTTGTAACTGTAGGCCCTCGGGAACATAGAGAAATCATGGTGTAATTGAACTTTTCATAAATTTTCATACCCCCCAAAATGGCTAAATCTGCCAATATCTCCTAAACTACAATAGCCAGGAATACGCCGATAAGCTCATTCGACGTAACTTTTGATTTGCTACAGTCTGGTAGCGGAGTTGTAAGTGTAGGCCCTCGGGAACATAGAGAAATCATGGTGTAATTGAACTTTTCATAAATTTTCATACCCCCCAAAATGGCTAAATCTGCCAATATCTCCTAAACTACAATAGCCAGGAATACGCCGATAGGCTCATTCGACGTAACTTTTGATTTGCTACAGTCTGGTAGCGGAGTTGTAACTGTATGCCCTCGGGAACATAGAGAAATCATGGTGTAATTGAACTTTTCATAAATTTTCATACCCTCCAAAATGGCTAAATCTGCCAATATCTCCTAAACTACAATAGCCAGGAATACGCCGATAGGCTCATTCGATGTAACTTTTGATTTGCTACAGTCTGGTAGCGGAGTTGTAACTGTAGGCCCTCGGGAACATAGAGAAATCATGGTGTAATTGAACTTTTCATAAATTTTCATACCCCCCAAAATGGCTAAATCTGCCAATATCTCCTAAACTACAATAGCCAGGAATACGCCGATAGGCTCATTCGACGTAACTTTTGATTTGCTACAGTCTGGTAGCGGAGTTGTAACTGTAGGCCCTCGGGAACATAGAGAAATCATGGTGTAATTGAACTTTTCATAAATTTTCATACCCCCCAAAATGGCTAAATCTGCCAATATCTCCTAAACTACAATAGCCAGGAATACGCCGATAGGCTCATTCGACGTAACTTTTGATTTGCTACAGTCTGGTAGCGGAGTTGTAACTGTAGGCCCTCGGGAACATAGAGAAATCATGGTGTAATTGAACTTTTCATAAATTTTCATAACCCCCAAAATGGCTAAATCTGCCAATATCTCCTAAACTACAATAGCCAGGAATACGCCGATAAGCTCATTCGACGTAACTTTTGATTTGCTACAGTCTGGTAGCGGAGTTGTAAGTGTAGGCCCTCGGGAACATAGAGAAATCATGGTGTAATTGAACTTTTCATATATTTTCATACCCCCCAAAACGGCTAAATCTGCCAATATCTCCTAAACTACAATAGCCAGGAATACGCCGATAGGCTCATTCGACGTAACTTTTGATTTGCTACAGTCTGGTAGCGGAGTTGTAACTGTAGGCCCTCGGGAACATAGAGAAATCATGGTGTAATTGAACTTTTCATAAATTTTCATACCCCCCAAAATGGCTAAATCTGCCAATATCTCCTAAACTACAATAGCCAGGAATACGCCGATAGGCTCATTCGACGTAACTTTTGATTTGCTACAGTCTGGTAGCGGAGTTATAACTGTAGGCCCTCGGGAACATAGAGAAATCATGGTGTAATTGAACTTTTCATAAATTTTCATACCCCCCAAAATGGCTAAATCTGCCAATATCTCCTAAACTACAATAGCCAGGAATACGCCGATAGGCTCATTCGACGTAACTTTTGATTTGCTACAGTCTGGTAGCGGAGTTGTAACTGTAGGCCCTCGGGAACATAGACAAATCATGGTGTAATTGAACTTTTCATAAATTTTCATACCCCCCAAAATGGCTAAATCTGCCAATATCTCCTAAACTACAATAGCCAGGAATACGCCGATAGGCTCATTTGACGTAACTTTTGATTTGCTACAGTCTGGTAACGGAGTTGTAACTGTAGGCCCTCGGGAACATAGAGAAATCATGGTGTAATTGAACTTTTCATAAATTTTCATACCCCCCAAAATGGCTAAATCTGCCAATATCTCCTAAACTACAATAGCCAGGAATACGCCGATAGGCTCATTCGATGTAACTTTTGATTTGCTACAGTCTGGTAGCGGAGTTGTAACTGTAGGCCCTCGGGAACATAGAGAAATCATGGTGTAATTGAACTTTTCATAAATTTTCATACCCCCCAAAATGGCTAAATCTGCCAATATCTCCTAAACTACAATAGCCAGGAATACGCCGATAGGCTCATTCGACGTAACTTTTGATTTGCTACAGTCTGGTAGCGGAGTTGTAACTGTAGGCCCTCTGGAACATAGAGAAATCATGGTGTAATTGAACTTTTCATAAATTTTCATACCCCCCAAAATGGCTAAATCTGCCAATATCTCTTAAACTACAATAGCCAGGAATACGCCGATAGGCTCATTCGACGTAACTTTTGATTTGCTACAGTCTGGTAGCGGAGTTGTAACTGTAGGCCCTCGGGAACATAGAGAAATCATGGTGTAATTGAACTTTTCATAAATTTTCATACCCCCCAAAATGGCTAAATCTGCCAATATCTCCTAAACTACAATAGCCAGGAATACGCCGATAGGCTCATTCGACGTAACTTTTGATTTGCTACAGTCTGGTAGCGGAGTTGTAACTGTAGGCCCTCGGGAACATAGAGAAATCATGGTGTAATTGAACTTTTCATAAATTTTCATACCCCCCAAAATGGCTAAATCTGCCAATATCTCCTAAACTACAATAGCCAGGAATACGCCGATAGGCTCATTCGACGTAACTTTTGATTTGCTACAGTCTGGTAGCGGAGTTGTAACTGTAGGCCCTCGGGAACATAGAGAAATCATGGTGTAATTGAACTTTTCATAAATTTTCATACCCCCCAAAATGGCTAAATCTGCCAATATCTCCTAAACTACAATAGCCAGGAATACGCCGATAGGCTCATTCGACGTAACTTTTGATTTGCTACAGTCTGGTAGCGGAGTTGTAACTGTAGGCCCTCGGGAACATAGAGAAATCATGGTGTAATTGAACTTTTCATAAATTTTCATACCCCCCAAAATGGCTAAATCTGCCAATATCTCCTAAACTACAATAGCCAGGAATACGCCGATAAGCTCATTCGACGTAACTTTTGATTTGCTACAGTCTGGTAGCGGAGTTGTAAGTGTAGGCCCTCGGGAACATAGAGAAATCATGGTGTAATTGAACTTTTCATATATTTTCATACCCCCCAAAACGGCTAAATCTGCCAATATCTCCTAAACTACAATAGCCAGGAATACGCCGATAGGCTCATTCGACGTAACTTTTGATTTGCTACAGTCTGGTAGCGGAGTTGTAACTGTAGGCCCTCGGGAACATAGAGAAATCATGGTGTAATTGAACTTTTCATAAATTTTCATACCCCCCAAAATGGCTAAATCTGCCAATATCTCCTAAACTACAATAGCCAGGAATACGCCGATAGGCTCATTCGACGTAACTTTTGATTTGCTACAGTCTGGTAGCGGAGTTATAACTGTAGGCCCTCGGGAACATAGAGAAATCATGGTGTAATTGAACTTTTCATAAATTTTCATACCCCCCAAAATGGCTAAATCTGCCAATATCTCCTAAACTACAATAGCCAGGAATACGCCGATAGGCTCATTCGACGTAACTTTTGATTTGCTACAGTCTGGTAGCGGAGTTGTAACTGTAGGCCCTCGGGAACATAGACAAATCATGGTGTAATTGAACTTTTCATAAATTTTCATACCCCCCAAAATGGCTAAATCTGCCAATATCTCCTAAACTACAATAGCCAGGAATACGCCGATAGGCTCATTTGACGTAACTTTTGATTTGCTACAGTCTGGTAGCGGAGTTGTAACTGTAGGCCCTCGGGAACATAGAGAAATCATGGTGTAATTGAACTTTTCATAAATTTTCATACCCCCCAAAATGGCTAAATCTGCCAATATCTCCTAAACTACAATAGCCAGGAATACGCCGATAGGCTCATTCGACGTAACTTTTGATTTGCTACAGTCTGGTAGCGGAGTTATAACTGTAGGCCAAGGGTCGGCAACCTACGGCCCGCGGGCCGGATCCGGCCCGCCAAGCGAAATCGTCCGGCCCGCGACATAATAATTAGTTATCACAATAATACGGCCCGCCACTTCATAATGAGTTTCAATCTGCAGTGCAGCGCTGCATGAAAAAAATGCTGCATTGCTACGATATAGTAGTAGCCTACATCGTATTAGTCTATTGTTACGCCATAAAACGAAGGTGGTAGAAGTAGGAGATGGAGATAGACTAGACTGGATCATTGCTTATCAATCGGGTGTATCTCGCAACCGAAGGTGTTCCATGCTTTTTTAAAGGGTTAATCACTCTAACGGGGTGTGACAAAAGGTGTTCTTCCTTTGCTTCAAAAACGTTTGGAGCATCTCAGACGCAATGACGGAATCTCAAACTATTCAATTATAGATAACTAGCTTCCGTATGTTAGTTAGCCTGTCTATAGTTTGATTTTCCAGAAGGCTTTGTGTGCCAAGAAAAAAAACCAGAATAGTGTTTTGGCCACAATGGTGAAAACTGTTAATATGATTTTTGTCTCATCAACTGAATCAGTTACGCCAGATATTACTAGAAGCAGAGAATCAATATGGCGATGTCATGTAGGCCTATATCTGTCATGTTCGCTCATTGAGTCGAGCAGCTATGCTTACACGAGTGTGTGAACTGAGAAATGAAATAGCAACTTTCTTCGAAAATACAAATATCGCCGACTCATAATCTTGTAATTGAAAATGGGTATTTCATCTTGCTTTCCTGGTACATTTAACGTCACATCTGAACAAATTAAACTTGCAACTTCAGGGGGAAAACAACTACATACATGAGATGTTGACGAGGCGCATTCAAAACAAATCTGTGACTCTGGAAATGTCAACAGTACAAAGAAAATTATGCTCACTTTCCTATACTGGAGGAGAGAAAACCTAGTACCAACACTACATTTGTAACTGTGATACGAAATTTAACTACTGAATATTCACCCGCTTTCCCGACATTCCTTCTCTACAAAATGAATTCTGACTATTCAGTACTCTGTTTAATGTGGACGCCAATACCATTGCCTGAAAATTTCAAATGGGCCTTTCTGAAATGCGATGCAGTTGAATTGAATGACAAATTTCATACAAAGAGCATATCGCTGCATGACTTTGATAAAGAGTACGTTCTTGAAATTGGTCTTTATCCCAGCTTGACCAGCAATGCAAATAAAATTGCATCGATTTTTGGAAGCACGTACGCATGTGAACAATAGTTTTGAACAATGAAATACACGAAGAGCAAGCTAAGATCACATATTTCGGACGTCCATTTTGAATAGGGTCTGATTCTTGTTTCATCTGACTTGTTACCAGAAGTTGAAAACCTTTCACAAAGCAAGCTGCGTCAATTGTCACAATTATTCTGTGTCGTTGAAGTGTAAATACATGTGTCTTCGGATTGGTATGGTTGAGATTGCAGCAATGTAGGATAATATACCGAAGTGAGCGTAAAATATAGTACTAAGAAAAAATCCGGCCCGCCAAAAGGTTGTACACCCGAAATTTGGCCCGCGACTAGCAAAAGGTTGCCGACCCCTGCTGTAGGCCCTCGGGAACATAGAGAAATCATGGTTTAATTGAACTTTTCATAAATTTTCATACCCCCCAAAATGGCTAAATCTGCCAATATCTCCTAAACTACAATAGCCAGGAATACGCCGATAGGCTCATTCGACGTAACTTTTGATTTGCTACAGTCTGGTAGCGGAGTTGTAACTGTAGGCCCTCGGGAACATAGACAAATCATGGTGTAATTGAACTTTTCATAAATTTTCATACCCCCCAAAATGGCTAAATCTGCCAATATCTCCTAAACTACAATAGCCAGGAATACGCCGATAGGCTCATTTGACGTAACTTTTGATTTGCTACAGTCTGGTAACGGAGTTGTAACTGTAGGCCCTCGGGAACATAGAGAAATCATGGTGTAATTGAACTTTTCATAAATTTTCATACCCCCCAAAATGGCTAAATCTGCCAATATCTCCTAAACTACAATAGCCAGGAATACGCCGATAGGCTCATTCGATGTAACTTTTGATTTGCTACAGTCTGGTAGCGGAGTTGTAACTGTAGGCCCTCGGGAACATAGAGAAATCATGGTGTAATTGAACTTTTCATAAATTTTCATACCCCCCAAAATGGCTAAATCTGCCAATATCTCCTAAACTACAATAGCCAGGAATACGCCGATAGGCTCATTCGACGTAACTTTTGATTTGCTACAGTCTGGTAGCGGAGTTGTAACTGTAGGCCCTCGGGAACATAGAGAAATCATGGTGTAATTGAACTTTTCATAAATTTTCATACCCCCCAAAATGGCTAAATCTGCCAATATCTCCTAAACTACAATAGCCAGGAATACGCCGATAGGCTCATTCGACGTAACTTTTGATTTGCTACAGTCTGGTAGCGGAGTTGTAACTGTAGGCCCTCGGGAACATAGAGAAATCATGGTGTAATTGAACTTTTCATAAATTTTCATACCCCCCAAAATGGCTAAATCTGCCAATATCTCCTAAACTACAATAGCCAGGAATACGCCGATAAGCTCATTCGACGTAACTTTTGATTTGCTACAGTCTGGTAGCGGAGTTGTAAGTGTAGGCCCTCGGGAACATAGAGAAATCATGGTGTAATTGAACTTTTCATAAATTTTCATACCCCCCAAAATGGCTAAATCTGCCAATATCTCCTAAACTACAATAGCCAGGAATACGCCGATAGGCTCATTCGACGTAACTTTTGATTTGCTACAGTCTGGTAGCGGAGTTGTAACTGTATGCCCTCGGGAACATAGAGAAATCATGGTGTAATTGAACTTTTCATAAATTTTCATACCCTCCAAAATGGCTAAATCTGCCAATATCTCCTAAACTACAATAGCCAGGAATACGCCGATAGGCTCATTCGATGTAACTTTTGATTTGCTACAGTCTGGTAGCGGAGTTGTAACTGTAGGCCCTCGGGAACATAGAGAAATCATGGTGTAATTGAACTTTTCATAAATTTTCATACCCCCCAAAATGGCTAAATCTGCCAATATCTCCTAAACTACAATAGCCAGGAATACGCCGATAGGCTCATTCGACGTAACTTTTGATTTGCTACAGTCTGGTAGCGGAGTTGTAACTGTAGGCCCTCGGGAACATAGAGAAATCATGGTGTAATTGAACTTTTCATAAATTTTCATACCCCCCAAAATGGCTAAATCTGCCAATATCTCCTAAACTACAATAGCCAGGAATACGCCGATAGGCTCATTCGACGTAACTTTTGATTTGCTGCAGTCTGGTAGCGGAGTTGTAACTGTAGGCCCTCGGGAACATAGAGAAATCATGGTGTAATTGAACTTTTCATAAATTTTCATAACCCCCAAAATGGCTAAATCTGCCAATATCTCCTAAACTACAATAGCCAGGAATACGCCGATAAGCTCATTCGACGTAACTTTTGATTTGCTACAGTCTGGTAGCGGAGTTGTAAGTGTAGGCCCTCGGGAACATAGAGAAATCATGGTGTAATTGAACTTTTCATATATTTTCATACCCCCCAAAACGGCTAAATCTGCCAATATCTCCTAAACTACAATAGCCAGGAATACGCCGATAGGCTCATTCGACGTAACTTTTGATTTGCTACAGTCTGGTAGCGGAGTTGTAACTGTAGGCCCTCGGGAACATAGAGAAATCATGGTGTAATTGAACTTTTCATAAATTTTCATACCCCCCAAAATGGCTAAATCTGCCAATATCTCCTAAACTACAATAGCCAGGAATACGCCGATAGGCTCATTCGACGTAACTTTTGATTTGCTACAGTCTGGTAGCGGAGTTATAACTGTAGGCCCTCGGGAACATAGAGAAATCATGGTGTAATTGAACTTTTCATAAATTTTCATACCCCCCAAAATGGCTAAATCTGCCAATATCTCCTAAACTACAATAGCCAGGAATACGCCGATAGGCTCATTCGACGTAACTTTTGATTTGCTACAGTCTGGTAGCGGAGTTGTAACTGTAGGCCCTCGGGAACATAGACAAATCATGGTGTAATTGAACTTTTCATAAATTTTCATACCCCCCAAAATGGCTAAATCTGCCAATATCTCCTAAACTACAATAGCCAGGAATACGCCGATAGGCTCATTTGACGTAACTTTTGATTTGCTACAGTCTGGTAACGGAGTTGTAACTGTAGGCCCTCGGGAACATAGAGAAATCATGGTGTAATTGAACTTTTCATAAATTTTCATACCCCCCAAAATGGCTAAATCTGCCAATATCTCCTAAACTACAATAGCCAGGAATACGCCGATAGGCTCATTCGATGTAACTTTTGATTTGCTACAGTCTGGTAGCGGAGTTGTAACTGTAGGCCCTCGGGAACATAGAGAAATCATGGTGTAATTGAACTTTTCATAAATTTTCATACCCCCCAAAATGGCTAAATCTGCCAATATCTCCTAAACTACAATAGCCAGGAATACGCCGATAGGCTCATTCGACGTAACTTTTGATTTGCTACAGTCTGGTAGCGGAGTTGTAACTGTAGGCCCTCTGGAACATAGAGAAATCATGGTGTAATTGAACTTTTCATAAATTTTCATACCCCCCAAAATGGCTAAATCTGCCAATATCTCTTAAACTACAATAGCCAGGAATACGCCGATAGGCTCATTCGACGTAACTTTTGATTTGCTACAGTCTGGTAGCGGAGTTGTAACTGTAGGCCCTCGGGAACATAGAGAAATCATGGTGTAATTGAACTTTTCATAAATTTTCATACCCCCCAAAATGGCTAAATCTGCCAATATCTCCTAAACTACAATAGCCAGGAATACGCCGATAGGCTCATTCGACGTAACTTTTGATTTGCTACAGTCTGGTAGCGGAGTTGTAACTGTAGGCCCTCGGGAACATAGAGAAATCATGGTGTAATTGAACTTTTCATAAATTTTCATACCCCCCAAAATGGCTAAATCTGCCAATATCTCCTAAACTACAATAGCCAGGAATACGCCGATAGGCTCATTCGACGTAACTTTTGATTTGCTACAGTCTGGTAGCGGAGTTGTAACTGTAGGCCCTCGGGAACATAGAGAAATCATGGTGTAATTGAACTTTTCATAAATTTTCATACCCCCCAAAATGGCTAAATCTGCCAATATCTCCTAAACTACAATAGCCAGGAATACGCCGATAGGCTCATTCGACGTAACTTTTGATTTGCTACAGTCTGGTAGCGGAGTTGTAACTGTAGGCCCTCGGGAACATAGAGAAATCATGGTGTAATTGAACTTTTCATAAATTTTCATACCCCCCAAAATGGCTAAATCTGCCAATATCTCCTAAACTACAATAGCCAGGAATACGCCGATAAGCTCATTCGACGTAACTTTTGATTTGCTACAGTCTGGTAGCGGAGTTGTAAGTGGTGGCCCTCGGGAACATAGAGAAATCATGGTGTAATTGAACTTTTCATATATTTTCATACCCCCCAAAACGGCTAAATCTGCCAATATCTCCTAAACTACAATAGCCAGGAATACGCCGATAGGCTCATTCGACGTAACTTTTGATTTGCTACAGTCTGGTAGCGGAGTTGTAACTGTAGGCCCTCGGGAACATAGAGAAATCATGGTGTAATTGAACTTTTCATAAATTTTCATACCCCCCAAAATGGCTAAATCTGCCAATATCTCCTAAACTACAATAGCCAGGAATACGCCGATAGGCTCATTCGACGTAACTTTTGATTTGCTACAGTCTGGTAGCGGAGTTGTAACTGTAGGCCCTCGGGAACATAGAGAAATCATGGTGTAATTGAACTTTTCATAAATTTTCATACCCCCCAAAATGGCTAAATCTGCCAATATCTCCTAAACTACAATAGCCAGGAATACGCCGATAGGCTCATTCGACGTAACTTTTGATTTGCTACAGTCTGGTAGCGGAGTTGTAACTGTAGGCCCTCGGGAACATAGAGAAATCATGGTGTAATTGAACTTTTCATAAATTTTCATACCCCCCAAAATGGCTAAATCTGCCAATATCTCCTAAACTACAATAGCCAGGAATACGCCGATAAGCTCATTCGACGTAACTTTTGATTTGCTACAGTCTGGTAGCGGAGTTGTAAGTGTAGGCCCTCGGGAACATAGAGAAATCATGGTGTAATTGAACTTTTCATAAATTTTCATACCCCCCAAAATGGCTAAATCTGCCAATATCTCCTAAACTACAATAGCCAGGAATACGCCGATAGGCTCATTCGACGTAACTTTTGATTTGCTACAGTCTGGTAGCGGAGTTGTAACTGTATGCCCTCGGGAACATAGAGAAATCATGGTGTAATTGAACTTTTCATAAATTTTCATACCCTCCAAAATGGCTAAATCTGCCAATATCTCCTAAACTACAATAGCCAGGAATACGCCGATAGGCTCATTCGATGTAACTTTTGATTTGCTACAGTCTGGTAGCGGAGTTGTAACTGTAGGCCCTCGGGAACATAGAGAAATCATGGTGTAATTGAACTTTTCATAAATTTTCATACCCCCCAAAATGGCTAAATCTGCCAATATCTCCTAAACTACAATAGCCAGGAATACGCCGATAGGCTCATTCGACGTAACTTTTGATTTGCTACAGTCTGGTAGCGGAGTTGTAACTGTAGGCCCTCGGGAACATAGAGAAATCATGGTGTAATTGAACTTTTCATAAATTTTCATACCCCCCAAAATGGCTAAATCTGCCAATATCTCCTAAACTACAATAGCCAGGAATACGCCGATAGGCTCATTCGACGTAACTTTTGATTTGCTGCAGTCTGGTAGCGGAGTTGTAACTGTAGGCCCTCGGGAACATAGAGAAATCATGGTGTAATTGAACTTTTCATAAATTTTCATAACCCCCAAAATGGCTAAATCTGCCAATATCTCCTAAACTACAATAGCCAGGAATACGCCGATAAGCTCATTCGACGTAACTTTTGATTTGCTACAGTCTGGTAGCGGAGTTGTAAGTGTAGGCCCTCGGGAACATAGAGAAATCATGGTGTAATTGAACTTTTCATATATTTTCATACCCCCCAAAACGGCTAAATCTGCCAATATCTCCTAAACTACAATAGCCAGGAATACGCCGATAGGCTCATTCGACGTAACTTTTGATTTGCTACAGTCTGGTAGCGGAGTTGTAACTGTAGGCCCTCGGGAACATAGAGAAATCATGGTGTAATTGAACTTTTCATAAACTTTCATACCCCCCAAAATGGCTAAATCTGCCAATATCTCCTAAACTACAATAGCCAGGAATACGCCGATAGGCTCATTCGACGTAACTTTTGATTTGCTACAGTCTGGTAGCGGAGTTATAACTGTAGGCCCTCGGGAACATAGAGAAATCATGGTGTAATTGAACTTTTCATAAATTTTCATACCCCCCAAAATGGCTAAATCTGCCAATATCTCCTAAACTACAATAGCCAGGAATACGCCGATAGGCTCATTCGACGTAACTTTTGATTTGCTACAGTCTGGTAGCGGAGTTGTAACTGTAGGCCCTCGGGAACATAGACAAATCATGGTGTAATTGAACTTTTCATAAATTTTCATACCCCCCAAAATGGCTAAATCTGCCAATATCTCCTAAACTACAATAGCCAGGAATACGCCGATAGGCTCATTTGACGTAACTTTTGATTTGCTACAGTCTGGTAACGGAGTTGTAACTGTAGGCCCTCGGGAACATAGAGAAATCATGGTGTAATTGAACTTTTCATAAATTTTCATACCCCCCAAAATGGCTAAATCTGCCAATATCTCCTAAACTACAATAGCCAGGAATACGCCGATAGGCTCATTCGATGTAACTTTTGATTTGCTACAGTCTGGTAGCGGAGTTGTAACTGTAGGCCCTCGGGAACATAGAGAAATCATGGTGTAATTGAACTTTTCATAAATTTTCATACCCCCCAAAATGGCTAAATCTGCCAATATCTCCTAAACTACAATAGCCAGGAATACGCCGATAGGCTCATTCGACGTAACTTTTGATTTGCTACAGTCTGGTAGCGGAGTTGTAACTGTAGGCCCTCTGGAACATAGAGAAATCATGGTGTAATTGAACTTTTCATAAATTTTCATACCCCCCAAAATGGCTAAATCTGCCAATATCTCTTAAACTACAATAGCCAGGAATACGCCGATAGGCTCATTCGACGTAACTTTTGATTTGCTACAGTCTGGTAGCGGAGTTGTAACTGTAGGCCCTCGGGAACATAGAGAAATCATGGTGTAATTGAACTTTTCATAAATTTTCATACCCCCCAAAATGGCTAAATCTGCCAATATCTCCTAAACTACAATAGCCAGGAATACGCCGATAGGCTCATTCGACGTAACTTTTGATTTGCTACAGTCTGGTAGCGGAGTTGTAACTGTAGGCCCTCGGGAACATAGAGAAATCATGGTGTAATTGAACTTTTCATAAATTTTCATACCCCCCAAAATGGCTAAATCTGCCAATATCTCCTAAACTACAATAGCCAGGAATACGCCGATAGGCTCATTCGACGTAACTTTTGATTTGCTACAGTCTGGTAGCGGAGTTGTAACTGTAGGCCCTCGGGAACATAGAGAAATCATGGTGTAATTGAACTTTTCATAAATTTTCATACCCCCCAAAATGGCTAAATCTGCCAATATCTCCTAAACTACAATAGCCAGGAATACGCCGATAAGCTCATTCGACGTAACTTTTGATTTGCTACAGTCTGGTAGCGGAGTTGTAAGTGTAGGCCCTCGGGAACATAGAGAAATCATGGTGTAATTGAACTTTTCATATATTTTCATACCCCCCAAAACGGCTAAATCTGCCAATATCTCCTAAACTACAATAGCCAGGAATACGCCGATAGGCTCATTCGACGTAACTTTTGATTTGCTACAGTCTGGTAGCGGAGTTGTAACTGTAGGCCCTCGGGAACATAGAGAAATCATGGTGTAATTGAACTTTTCATAAATTTTCATACCCCCCAAAATGGCTAAATCTGCCAATATCTCCTAAACTACAATAGCCAGGAATACGCCGATAGGCTCATTCGACGTAACTTTTGATTTGCTACAGTCTGGTAGCGGAGTTGTAACTGTAGGCCCTCGGGAACATAGAGAAATCATGGTGTAATTGAACTTTTCATAAATTTTCATACCCCCCAAAATGGCTAAATCTGCCAATATCTCCTAAACTACAATAGCCAGGAATACGCCGATAGGCTCATTCGACGTAACTTTTGATTTGCTACAGTCTGGTAGCGGAGTTGTAACTGTAGGCCCTCGGGAACATAGAGAAATCATGGTGTAATTGAACTTTTCATAAATTTTCATACCCCCCAAAATGGCTAAATCTGCCAATATCTCCTAAACTACAATAGCCAGGAATACGCCGATAAGCTCATTCGACGTAACTTTTGATTTGCTACAGTCTGGTAGCGGAGTTGTAAGTGTAGGCCCTCGGGAACATAGAGAAATCATGGTGTAATTGAACTTTTCATAAATTTTCATACCCCCCAAAATGGCTAAATCTGCCAATATCTCCTAAACTACAATAGCCAGGAATACGCCGATAGGCTCATTCGACGTAACTTTTGATTTGCTACAGTCTGGTAGCGGAGTTGTAACTGTATGCCCTCGGGAACATAGAGAAATCATGGTGTAATTGAACTTTTCATAAATTTTCATACCCTCCAAAATGGCTAAATCTGCCAATATCTCCTAAACTACAATAGCCAGGAATACGCCGATAGGCTCATTCGATGTAACTTTTGATTTGCTACAGTCTGGTAGCGGAGTTGTAACTGTAGGCCCTCGGGAACATAGAGAAATCATGGTGTAATTGAACTTTTCATAAATTTTCATACCCCCCAAAATGGCTAAATCTGCCAATATCTCCTAAACTACAATAGCCAGGAATACGCCGATAGGCTCATTCGACGTAACTTTTGATTTGCTACAGTCTGGTAGCGGAGTTGTAACTGTAGGCCCTCGGGAACATAGAGAAATCATGGTGTAATTGAACTTTTCATAAATTTTCATACCCCCCAAAATGGCTAAATCTGCCAATATCTCCTAAACTACAATAGCCAGGAATACGCCGATAGGCTCATTCGACGTAACTTTTGATTTGCTGCAGTCTGGTAGCGGAGTTGTAACTGTAGGCCCTCGGGAACATAGAGAAATCATGGTGTAATTGAACTTTTCATAAATTTTCATAACCCCCAAAATGGCTAAATCTGCCAATATCTCCTAAACTACAATAGCCAGGAATACGCCGATAAGCTCATTCGACGTAACTTTTGATTTGCTACAGTCTGGTAGCGGAGTTGTAAGTGTAGGCCCTCGGGAACATAGAGAAATCATGGTGTAATTGAACTTTTCATATATTTTCATACCCCCCAAAACGGCTAAATCTGCCAATATCTCCTAAACTACAATAGCCAGGAATACGCCGATAGGCTCATTCGACGTAACTTTTGATTTGCTACAGTCTGGTAGCGGAGTTGTAACTGTAGGCCCTCGGGAACATAGAGAAATCATGGTGTAATTGAACTTTTCATAAATTTTCATACCCCCCAAAATGGCTAAATCTGCCAATATCTCCTAAACTACAATAGCCAGGAATACGCCGATAGGCTCATTCGACGTAACTTTTGATTTGCTACAGTCTGGTAGCGGAGTTATAACTGTAGGCCCTCGGGAACATAGAGAAATCATGGTGTAATTGAACTTTTCATAAATTTTCATACCCCCCAAAATGGCTAAATCTGCCAATATCTCCTAAACTACAATAGCCAGGAATACGCCGATAGGCTCATTCGACGTAACTTTTGATTTGCTACAGTCTGGTAGCGGAGTTGTAACTGTAGGCCCTCGGGAACATAGACAAATCATGGTGTAATTGAACTTTTCATAAATTTTCATACCCCCCAAAATGGCTAAATCTGCCAATATCTCCTAAACTACAATAGCCAGGAATACGCCGATAGGCTCATTTGACGTAACTTTTGATTTGCTACAGTCTGGTAACGGAGTTGTAACTGTAGGCCCTCGGGAACATAGAGAAATCATGGTGTAATTGAACTTTTCATAAATTTTCATACCCCCCAAAATGGCTAAATCTGCCAATATCTCCTAAACTACAATAGCCAGGAATACGCCGATAGGCTCATTCGATGTAACTTTTGATTTGCTACAGTCTGGTAGCGGAGTTGTAACTGTAGGCCCTCGGGAACATAGAGAAATCATGGTGTAATTGAACTTTTCATAAATTTTCATACCCCCCAAAATGGCTAAATCTGCCAATATCTCCTAAACTACAATAGCCAGGAATACGCCGATAGGCTCATTCGACGTAACTTTTGATTTGCTACAGTCTGGTAGCGGAGTTGTAACTGTAGGCCCTCTGGAACATAGAGAAATCATGGTGTAATTGAACTTTTCATAAATTTTCATACCCCCCAAAATGGCTAAATCTGCCAATATCTCTTAAACTACAATAGCCAGGAATACGCCGATAGGCTCATTCGACGTAACTTTTGATTTGCTACAGTCTGGTAGCGGAGTTGTAACTGTAGGCCCTCGGGAACATAGAGAAATCATGGTGTAATTGAACTTTTCATAAATTTTCATACCCCCCAAAATGGCTAAATCTGCCAATATCTCCTAAACTACAATAGCCAGGAATACGCCGATAGGCTCATTCGACGTAACTTTTGATTTGCTACAGTCTGGTAGCGGAGTTGTAACTGTAGGCCCTCGGGAACATAGAGAAATCATGGTGTAATTGAACTTTTCATAAATTTTCATACCCCCCAAAATGGCTAAATCTGCCAATATCTCCTAAACTACAATAGCCAGGAATACGCCGATAGGCTCATTCGACGTAACTTTTGATTTGCTACAGTCTGGTAGCGGAGTTGTAACTGTAGGCCCTCGGGAACATAGAGAAATCATGGTGTAATTGAACTTTTCATAAATTTTCATACCCCCCAAAATGGCTAAATCTGCCAATATCTCCTAAACTACAATAGCCAGGAATACGCCGATAGGCTCATTCGACGTAACTTTTGATTTGCTACAGTCTGGTAGCGGAGTTGTAACTGTAGGCCCTCGGGAACATAGAGAAATCATGGTGTAATTGAACTTTTCATAAATTTTCATACCCCCCAAAATGGCTAAATCTGCCAATATCTCCTAAACTACAATAGCCAGGAATACGCCGATAAGCTCATTCGACGTAACTTTTGATTTGCTACAGTCTGGTAGCGGAGTTGTAAGTGTAGGCCCTCGGGAACATAGAGAAATCATGGTGTAATTGAACTTTTCATATATTTTCATACCCCCCAAAACGGCTAAATCTGCCAATATCTCCTAAACTACAATAGCCAGGAATACGCCGATAGGCTCATTCGACGTAACTTTTGATTTGCTACAGTCTGGTAGCGGAGTTGTAACTGTAGGCCCTCGGGAACATAGAGAAATCATGGTGTAATTGAACTTTTCATAAATTTTCATACCCCCCAAAATGGCTAAATCTGCCAATATCTCCTAAACTACAATAGCCAGGAATACGCCGATAGGCTCATTCGACGTAACTTTTGATTTGCTACAGTCTGGTAGCGGAGTTATAACTGTAGGCCCTCGGGAACATAGAGAAATCATGGTGTAATTGAACTTTTCATAAATTTTCATACCCCCCAAAATGGCTAAATCTGCCAATATCTCCTAAACTACAATAGCCAGGAATACGCCGATAGGCTCATTCGACGTAACTTTTGATTTGCTACAGTCTGGTAGCGGAGTTGTAACTGTAGGCCCTCGGGAACATAGACAAATCATGGTGTAATTGAACTTTTCATAAATTTTCATACCCCCCAAAATGGCTAAATCTGCCAATATCTCCTAAACTACAATAGCCAGGAATACGCCGATAGGCTCATTTGACGTAACTTTTGATTTGCTACAGTCTGGTAGCGGAGTTGTAACTGTAGGCCCTCGGGAACATAGAGAAATCATGGTGTAATTGAACTTTTCATAAATTTTCATACCCCCCAAAATGGCTAAATCTGCCAATATCTCCTAAACTACAATAGCCAGGAATACGCCGATAGGCTCATTCGACGTAACTTTTGATTTGCTACAGTCTGGTAGCGGAGTTATAACTGTAGGCCAAGGGTCGGCAACCTACGGCCCGCGGGCCGGATCCGGCCCGCCAAGCGAAATCGTCCGGCCCGCGACATAATAATTAGTTATCACAATAATACGGCCCGCCACTTCATAATGAGTTTCAATCTGCAGTGCAGCGCTGCATGAAAAAAATGCTGCATTGCTACGATATAGTAGTAGCCTACATCGTATTAGTCTATTGTTACGCCATAAAACGAAGGTGGTAGAAGTAGGAGATGGAGATAGACTAGACTGGATCATTGCTTATCAATCGGGTGTATCTCGCAACCGAAGGTGTTCCATGCTTTTTTAAAGGGTTAATCACTCTAACGGGGTGTGACAAAAGGTGTTCTTCCTTTGCTTCAAAAACGTTTGGAGCATCTCAGACGCAATGACGGAATCTCAAACTATTCAATTATAGATAACTAGCTTCCGTATGTTAGTTAGCCTGTCTATAGTTTGATTTTCCAGAAGGCTTTGTGTGCCAAGAAAAAAAACCAGAATAGTGTTTTGGCCACAATGGTGAAAACTGTTAATATGATTTTTGTCTCATCAACTGAATCAGTTACGCCAGATATTACTAGAAGCAGAGAATCAATATGGCGATGTCATGTAGGCCTATATCTGTCATGTTCGCTCATTGAGTCGAGCAGCTATGCTTACACGAGTGTGTGAACTGAGAAATGAAATAGCAACTTTCTTCGAAAATACAAATATCGCCGACTCATAATCTTGTAATTGAAAATGGGTATTTCATCTTGCTTTCCTGGTACATTTAACGTCACATCTGAACAAATTAAACTTGCAACTTCAGGGGGAAAACAACTACATACATGAGATGTTGACGAGGCGCATTCAAAACAAATCTGTGACTCTGGAAATGTCAACAGTACAAAGAAAATTATGCTCACTTTCCTATACTGGAGGAGAGAAAACCTAGTACCAACACTACATTTGTAACTGTGATACGAAATTTAACTACTGAATATTCACCCGCTTTTCCGACATTCCTTCTCTACAAAATGAATTCTGACTATTCAGTACTCTGTTTAATGTGGACGCCAATACCATTGCCTGAAAATTTCAAATGGGCCTTTCTGAAATGCGATGCAGTTGAATTGAATGACAAATTTCATACAAAGAGCATATCGCTGCATGACTTTGATAAAGAGTACGTTCTTGAAATTGGTCTTTATCCCAGCTTGACCAGCAATGCAAATAAAATTGCATCGATTTTTGGAAGCACGTACGCATGTGAACAATAGTTTTGAACAATGAAATACACGAAGAGCAAGCTAAGATCACATATTTCGGACGTCCATTTTGAATAGGGTCTGATTCTTGTTTCATCTGACTTGTTACCAGAAGTTGAAAACCTTTCACAAAGCAAGCTGCGTCAATTGTCACAATTATTCTGTGTCGTTGAAGTGTAAATACATGTGTCTTCGGATTGGTATGGTTGAGATTGCAGCAATGTAGGATAATATACCGAAGTGAGCGTAAAATATAGTACTAAGAAAAAATCCGGCCCGCCAAAAGGTTGTACACCCGAAATTTGGCCCGCGACTAGCAAAAGGTTGCCGACCCCTGCTGTAGGCCCTCGGGAACATAGAGAAATCATGGTTTAATTGAACTTTTCATAAATTTTCATACCCCCCAAAATGGCTAAATCTGCCAATATCTCCTAAACTACAATAGCCAGGAATACGCCGATAGGCTCATTCGACGTAACTTTTGATTTGCTACAGTCTGGTAGCGGAGTTGTAACTGTAGGCCCTCGGGAACATAGACAAATCATGGTGTAATTGAACTTTTCATAAATTTTCATACCCCCCAAAATGGCTAAATCTGCCAATATCTCCTAAACTACAATAGCCAGGAATACGCCGATAGGCTCATTTGACGTAACTTTTGATTTGCTACAGTCTGGTAACGGAGTTGTAACTGTAGGCCCTCGGGAACATAGAGAAATCATGGTGTAATTGAACTTTTCATAAATTTTCATACCCCCCAAAATGGCTAAATCTGCCAATATCTCCTAAACTACAATAGCCAGGAATACGCCGATAGGCTCATTCGATGTAACTTTTGATTTGCTACAGTCTGGTAGCGGAGTTGTAACTGTAGGCCCTCGGGAACATAGAGAAATCATGGTGTAATTGAACTTTTCATAAATTTTCATACCCCCCAAAATGGCTAAATCTGCCAATATCTCCTAAACTACAATAGCCAGGAATACGCCGATAGGCTCATTCGACGTAACTTTTGATTTGCTACAGTCTGGTAGCGGAGTTGTAACTGTAGGCCCTCTGGAACATAGAGAAATCATGGTGTAATTGAACTTTTCATAAATTTTCATACCCCCCAAAATGGCTAAATCTGCCAATATCTCTTAAACTACAATAGCCAGGAATACGCCGATAGGCTCATTCGACGTAACTTTTGATTTGCTACAGTCTGGTAGCGGAGTTGTAACTGTAGGCCCTCGGGAACATAGAGAAATCATGGTGTAATTGAACTTTTCATAAATTTTCATACCCCCCAAAATGGCTAAATCTGCCAATATCTCCTAAACTACAATAGCCAGGAATACGCCGATAGGCTCATTCGACGTAACTTTTGATTTGCTACAGTCTGGTAGCGGAGTTGTAACTGTAGGCCCTCGGGAACATAGAGAAATCATGGTGTAATTGAACTTTTCATAAATTTTCATACCCCCCAAAATGGCTAAATCTGCCAATATCTCCTAAACTACAATAGCCAGGAATACGCCGATAGGCTCATTCGACGTAACTTTTGATTTGCTACAGTCTGGTAGCGGAGTTGTAACTGTAGGCCCTCGGGAACATAGAGAAATCATGGTGTAATTGAACTTTTCATAAATTTTCATACCCCCCAAAATGGCTAAATCTGCCAATATCTCCTAAACTACAATAGCCAGGAATACGCCGATAGGCTCATTCGACGTAACTTTTGATTTGCTACAGTCTGGTAGCGGAGTTGTAACTGTAGGCCCTCGGGAACATAGAGAAATCATGGTGTAATTGAACTTTTCATAAATTTTCATACCCCCCAAAATGGCTAAATCTGCCAATATCTCTTAAACTACAATAGCCAGGAATACGCCGATAGGCTCATTCGACGTAACTTTTGATTTGCTACAGTCTGGTAGCGGAGTTGTAACTGTAGGCCCTCGGGAACATAGAGAAATCATGGTGTAATTGAACTTTTCATAAATTTTCATACCCCCCAAAATGGCTAAATCTGCCAATATCTCCTAAACTACAATAGCCAGGAATACGCCGATAGGCTCATTCGACGTAACTTTTGATTTGCTACAGTCTGGTAGCGGAGTTGTAACTGTAGGCCCTCGGGAACATAGAGAAATCATGGTGTAATTGAACTTTTCATAAATTTTCATACCCCCCAAAATGGCTAAATCTGCCAATATCTCCTAAACTACAATAGCCAGGAATACGCCGATAAGCTCATTCGACGTAACTTTTGATTTGCTACAGTCTGGTAGCGGAGTTGTAAGTGTAGGCCCTCGGGAACATAGAGAAATCATGGTGTAATTGAACTTTTCATAAATTTTCATACCCCCCAAAATGGCTAAATCTGCCAATATCTCCTAAACTACAATAGCCAGGAATACGCCGATAGGCTCATTCGACGTAACTTTTGATTTGCTACAGTCTGGTAGCGGAGTTGTAACTGTAGGCCCTCGGGAACATAGAGAAATCATGGTGTAATTGAACTTTTCATAAATTTTCATACCCCCCAAAATGGCTAAATCTGCCAATATCTCCTAAACTACAATAGCCAGGAATACGCCGATAGGCTCATTCGACGTAACTTTTGATTTGCTACAGTCTGGTAGCGGAGTTGTAACTGTAGGCCCTCGGGAACATAGAGAAATCATGGTGTAATTGAACTTTTCATAAATTTTCATACCCCCCAAAATGGCTAAATCTGCCAATATCTCCTAAACTACAATAGCCAGGAATACGCCGATAGGCTCATTCGACGTAACTTTTGATTTGCTACAGTCTGGTAGCGGAGTTGTAACTGTAGGCCCTCGGGAACATAGACAAATCATGGTGTAATTGAACTTTTCATAAATTTTCATACCCCCCAAAATGGCTAAATCTGCCAATATCTCCTAAACTACAATAGCCAGGAATACGCCGATAAGCTCATTTGACGTAACTTTTGATTTGCTACAGTCTGGTAACGGAGTTGTAACTGTAGGCCCTCGGGAACATAGAGAAATCATGGTGTAATTGAACTTTTCATAAATTTTCATACCCCCCAAAATGGCTAAATCTGCCAATATCTCCTAAACTACAATAGCCAGGAATACGCCGATAGGCTCATTCGATGTAACTTTTGATTTGCTACAGTCTGGTAGCGGAGTTGTAACTGTAGGCCCTCGGGAACATAGAGAAATCATGGTGTAATTGAACTTTTCATAAATTTTCATACCCCCCAAAATGGCTAAATCTGCCAATATCTCCTAAACTACAATAGCCAGGAATACGCCGATAGGCTCATTCGACGTAACTTTTGATTTGCTACAGTCTGGTAGCGGAGTTGTAACTGTAGGCCCTCTGGAACATAGAGAAATCATGGTGTAATTGAACTTTTCATAAATTTTCATACCCCCCAAAATGGCTAAATCTGCCAATATCTCTTAAACTACAATAGCCAGGAATACGCCGATAGGCTCATTCGACGTAACTTTTGATTTGCTACAGTCTGGTAGCGGAGTTGTAACTGTAGGCCCTCGGGAACATAGAGAAATCATGGTGTAATTGAACTTTTCATAAATTTTCATACCCCCCAAAATGGCTAAATCTGCCAATATCTCCTAAACTACAATAGCCAGGAATACGCCGATAGGCTCATTCGACGTAACTTTTGATTTGCTACAGTCTGGTAGCGGAGTTGTAACTGTAGGCCCTCGGGAACATAGAGAAATCATGGTGTAATAGAACTTTTCATAAATTTTCATACCCCCCAAAATGGCTAAATCTGCCAATATCTCCTAAACTACAATAGCCAGGAATACGCCGATAGGCTCATTCGACGTAACTTTTGATTTGCTACAGTCTGGTAGCGGAGTTGTAACTGTAGGCCCTCGGGAACATAGAGAAATCATGGTGTAATTGAACTTTTCATAAATTTTCATACCCCCCAAAATGGCTAAATCTGCCAATATCTCCTAAACTACAATAGCCAGGAATACGCCGATAGGCTCATTCGACGTAACTTTTGATTTGCTACAGTCTGGTAGCGGAGTTGTAACTGTAGGCCCTCGGGAACATAGAGAAATCATGGTGTAATTGAACTTTTCATAAATTTTCATACCCCCCAAAATGGCTAAATCTGCCAATATCTCTTAAACTACAATAGCCAGGAATACGCCGATAGGCTCATTCGACGTAACTTTTGATTTGCTACAGTCTGGTAGCGGAGTTGTAACTGTAGGCCCTCGGGAACATAGAGAAATCATGGTGTAATTGAACTTTTCATAAATTTTCATACCCCCCAAAATGGCTAAATCTGCCAATATCTCCTAAACTACAATAGCCAGGAATACGCCGATAGGCTCATTCGACGTAACTTTTGATTTGCTACAGTCTGGTAGCGGAGTTGTAACTGTAGGCCCTCGGGAACATAGAGAAATCATGGTGTAATTGAACTTTTCATAAATTTTCATACCCCCCAAAATGGCTAAATCTGCCAATATCTCCTAAACTACAATAGCCAGGAATACGCCGATAAGCTCATTCGACGTAACTTTTGATTTGCTACAGTCTGGTAGCGGAGTTGTAAGTGTAGGCCCTCGGGAACATAGAGAAATCATGGTGTAATTGAACTTTTCATAAATTTTCATACCCCCCAAAATGGCTAAATCTGCCAATATCTCCTAAACTACAATAGCCAGGAATACGCCGATAGGCTCATTCGACGTAACTTTTGATTTGCTACAGTCTGGTAGCGGAGTTGTAACTGTAGGCCCTCGGGAACATAGAGAAATCATGGTGTAATTGAACTTTTCATAAATTTTCATACCCCCCAAAATGGCTAAATCTGCCAATATCTCCTAAACTACAATAGCCAGGAATACGCCGATAGGCTCATTCGACGTAACTTTTGATTTGCTACAGTCTGGTAGCGGAGTTGTAACTGTAGGCCCTCGGGAACATAGAGAAATCATGGTGTAATTGAACTTTTCATAAATTTTCATACCCCCCAAAATGGCTAAATCTGCCAATATCTCCTAAACTACAATAGCCAGGAATACGCCGATAAGCTCATTCGACGTAACTTTTGATTTGCTACAGTCTGGTAGCGGAGTTGTAAGTGTAGGCCCTCGGGAACATAGAGAAATCATGGTGTAATTGAACTTTTCATATATTTTCATACCCCCCAAAACGGCTAAATCTGCCAATATCTCCTAAACTACAATAGCCAGGAATACGCCGATAGGCTCATTCGACGTAACTTTTGATTTGCTACAGTCTGGTAGCGGAGTTGTAACTGTAGGCCCTCGGGAACATAGAGAAATCATGGTGTAATTGAACTTTTCATAAATTTTCATACCCCCCAAAATGGCTAAATCTGCCAATATCTCCTAAACTACAATAGCCAGGAATACGCCGATAGGCTCATTCGACGTAACTTTTGATTTGCTACAGTCTGGTAGCGGAGTTATAACTGTAGGCCCTCGGGAACATAGAGAAATCATGGTGTAATTGAACTTTTCATAAATTTTCATACCCCCAAAATGGCTAAATCTGCCAATATCTCCTAAACTACAATAGCCAGGAATACGCCGATAGGCTCATTCGACGTAACTTTTGATTTGCTACAGTCTGGTAGCGGAGTTGTAACTGTAGGCCCTCGGGAACATAGACAAATCATGGTGTAATTGAACTTTTCATAAATTTTCATACCCCCCAAAATGGCTAAATCTGCCAATATCTCCTAAACTACAATAGCCAGGAATACGCCGATAGGCTCATTTGACGTAACTTTTGATTTGCTACAGTCTGGTAGCGGAGTTGTAACTGTAGGCCCTCGGGAACATAGAGAAATCATGGTGTAATTGAACTTTTCATAAATTTTCATACCCCCCAAAATGGCTAAATCTGCCAATATCTCCTAAACTACAATAGCCAGGAATACGCCGATAGGCTCATTCGATGTAACTTTTGATTTGCTACAGTCTGGTAGCGGAGTTGTAACTGTAGGCCCTCGGGAACATAGAGAAATCATGGTGTAATTGAACTTTTCATAAATTTTCATACCCCCCAAAATGGCTAAATCTGCCAATATCTCCTAAACTACAATAGCCAGGAATACGCCGATAGGCTCATTCGACGTAACTTTTGATTTGCTACAGTCTGGTAGCGGAGTTGTAACTGTAGGCCCTCTGGAACATAGAGAAATCATGGTGTAATTGAACTTTTCATAAATTTTCATACCCCCCAAAATGGCTAAATCTGCCAATATCTCTTAAACTACAATAGCCAGGAATACGCCGATAGGCTCATTCGACGTAACTTTTGATTTGCTACAGTCTGGTAGCGGAGTTGTAACTGTAGGCCCTCGGGAACATAGAGAAATCATGGTGTAATTGAACTTTTCATAAATTTTCATACCCCCCAAAATGGCTAAATCTGCCAATATCTCCTAAACTACAATAGCCAGGAATACGCCGATAGGCTCATTCGACGTAACTTTTGATTTGCTACAGTCTGGTAGCGGAGTTGTAACTGTAGGCCCTCGGGAACATAGAGAAATCATGGTGTAATTGAACTTTTCATAAATTTTCATACCCCCCAAAATGGCTAAATCTGCCAATATCTCCTAAACTACAATAGCCAGGAATACGCCGATAGGCTCATTCGACGTAACTTTTGATTTGCTACAGTCTGGTAGCGGAGTTGTAACTGTAGGCCCTCGGGAACATAGAGAAATCATGGTGTAATTGAACTTTTCATAAATTTTCATACCCCCCAAAATGGCTAAATCTGCCAATATCTCCTAAACTACAATAGCCAGGAATACGCCGATAAGCTCATTCGACGTAACTTTTGATTTGCTACAGTCTGGTAGCGGAGTTGTAACTGTAGGCCTTCGGGAACATAGAGAAATCATGGTGTAATTGAACTTTTCATAAATTTTCATACCCCCCAAAATGGCTAAATCTGCCAATATCTCCTAAACTACAATAGCCAGGAATACGCCGATAGGCTCATTCGACGTAACTTTTGATTTGCTACAGTCTGGTAGCGGAGTTGTAACTGTGGGCCCTCGGGAACATAGAGAAATCATGGTGTAATTGAACTTTTCATAAATTTTCATACCCCCCAAAATGGCTAAATCTGCCAATATCTCCTAAACTACAATAGCCAGGAATACGCCGATAAGCTCATTCGACGTAACTTTTGATTTGCTACAGTCTGGTAGCGGAGTTGTAAGTGTAGGCCCTCGGGAACATAGAGAAATCATGGTGTAATTGAACTTTTCATATATTTTCATACCCCCCAAAACGGCTAAATCTGCCAATATCTCCTAAACTACAATAGCCAGGAATACGCCGATAGGCTCATTCGACGTAACTTTTGATTTGCTACAGTCTGGTAGCGGAGTTGTAACTGTAGGCCCTCGGGAACATAGAGAAATCATGGTGTAATTGAACTTTTCATAAATTTTCATACCCCCCAAAATGGCTAAATCTGCCAATATCTCCTAAACTACAATAGCCAGGAATACGCCGATAGGCTCATTCGACGTAACTTTTGATTTGCTACAGTCTGGTAGCGGAGTTGTAACTGTAGGCCCTCGGGAACATAGAAAAATCATGGTGTAATTGAACTTTTCATAAATTTTCATACCCCCCAAAATGGCTAAATCTGCCAATATCTCCTAAACTACAATAGCCAGGAATACGCCGATAAGCTCATTCGACGTAACTTTTGATTTGCTACAGTCTGGTAGCGGAGTTGTAAGTGTAGGCCCTCGGGAACATAGAGAAATCATGGTGTAATTGAACTTTTCATAAATTTTCATACCCCCCAAAATGGCTAAATCTGCCAATATCTCCTAAACTACAATAGCCAGGAATACGCCGATAGGCTCATTCGACGTAACTTTTGATTTGCTACAGTCTGGTAGCGGAGTTGTAACTGTAGGCCCTCGGGAACATAGAGAAATCATGGTGTAATTGAACTTTTCATAAATTTTCATACCCCCCAAAATGGCTAAATCTGCCAATATCTCCTAAACTACAATAGCCAGGAATACGCCGATAGGCTCATTCGACGTAACTTTTGATTTGCTACAGTCTGGTAGCGGAGTTGTAACTGTAGGCCCTCGGGAACATAGAGAAATCATGGTGTAATTGAACTTTTCATAAATTTTCATACCCCCCAAAATGGCTAAATCTGCCAATATCTCCTAAACTACAATAGCCAGGAATACGCCGATAAGCTCATTCGACGTAACTTTTGATTTGCTACAGTCTGGTAGCGGAGTTGTAAGTGTAGGCCCTCGGGAACATAGAGAAATCATGGTGTAATTGAACTTTTCATATATTTTCATACCCCCCAAAACGGCTAAATCTGCCAATATCTCCTAAACTACAATAGCCAGGAATACGCCGATAGGCTCATTCGACGTAACTTTTGATTTGCTACAGTCTGGTAGCGGAGTTGTAACTGTAGGCCCTCGGGAACATAGAGAAATCATGGTGTAATTGAACTTTTCATAAATTTTCATACCCCCAAAATGGCTAAATCTGCCAATATCTCCTAAACTACAATAGCCAGGAATACGCCGATAGGCTCATTCGACGTAACTTTTGATTTGCTACAGTCTGGTAGCGGAGTTATAACTGTAGGCCCTCGGGAACATAGAGAAATCATGGTGTAATTGAACTTTTCATAAATTTTCATACCCCCCAAAATGGCTAAATCTGCCAATATCTCCTAAACTACAATAGCCAGGAATACGCCGATAGGCTCATTCGACGTAACTTTTGATTTGCTACAGTCTGGTAGCGGAGTTGTAACTGTAGGCCCTCGGGAACATAGACAAATCATGGTGTAATTGAACTTTTCATAAATTTTCATACCCCCCAAAATGGCTAAATCTGCCAATATCTCCTAAACTACAATAGCCAGGAATACGCCGATAGGCTCATTTGACGTAACTTTTGATTTGCTACAGTCTGGTAGCGGAGTTGTAACTGTAGGCCCTCGGGAACATAGAGAAATCATGGTGTAATTGAACTTTTCATAAATTTTCATACCCCCCAAAATGGCTAAATCTGCCAATATCTCCTAAACTACAATAGCCAGGAATACGCCGATAGGCTCATTCGACGTAACTTTTGATTTGCTACAGTCTGGTAGCGGAGTTGTAACTGTAGGCCCTCGGGAACATAGAGAAATCATGGTGTAATTGAACTTTTCATAAATTTTCATACCCCCCAAAATGGCTAAATCTGCCAATATCTCCTAAACTACAATAGCCAGGAATACGCCGATAGGCTCATTCGACGTAACTTTTGATTTGCTACAGTCTGGTAGCGGAGTTGTAACTGTAGGCCCTCGGGAACATAGAGAAATCATGGTGTAATTGAACTTTTCATAAATTTTCATACCCCCCAAAATGGCTAAATCTGCCAATATCTCTAAACTACAATAGCCAGGAATACGCCGATAGGCTCATTCGACGTAACTTTTGATTTGCTACAGTCTGGTAGCGGAGTTGTAACTGTAGGCCCTCGGGAACATAGAGAAATCATGGTGTAATTGAACTTTTCATAAATTTTCATACCCCCCAAAATGGCTAAATCTGCCAATATCTCCTAAACTACAATAGCCAGGAATACGCCGATAGGCTCATTCGACGTAACTTTTGATTTGCTACAGTCTGGTAGCGGAGTTGTAACTGTAGGCCCTCGGGAACATAGAGAAATCATGGTGTAATTGAACTTTTCATAAATTTTCATACCCCCCAAAATGGCTAAATCTGCCAATATCTCCTAAACTACAATAGCCAGGAATACGCCGATAGGCTCATTCGACGTAACTTTTGATTTGCTACAGTCTGGTAGCGGAGTTGTAACTGTAGGCCCTCGGGAACATAGAGAAATCATGGTGTAATTGAACTTTTCATAAATTTTCATACCCCCCAAAATGGCTAAATCTGCCAATATCTCCTAAACTACAATAGCCAGGAATACGCCGATAGGCTCATTCGACGTAACTTTTGATTTGCTACAGTCTGGTAGCGGAGTTGTAACTGTAGGCCCTCGGGAACATAGAGAAATCATGGTGTAATTGAACTTTTCATAAATTTTCATACCCCCCAAAATGGCTAAATCTGCCAATATCTCCTAAACTACAATAGCCAGGAATACGCCGATAGGCTCATTCGACGTAACTTTTGATTTGCTACAGTCTGGTAGCGGAGTTGTAACTGTAGGCCCTCGGGAACATAGAGAAATCATGGTGTAATTGAACTTTTCATAAATTTTCATACCCCCCAAAATGGCTAAATCTGCCAATATCTCCTAAACTACAATAGCCAGGAATACGCCGATAGGCTCATTCGACGTAACTTTTGATTTGCTACAGTCTGGTAGCGGAGTTGTAACTGTAGGCCCTCGGGAACATAGAGAAATCATGGTGTAATTGAACTTTTCATAAATTTTCATACCCCCCAAAATGGCTAAATCTGCCAATATCTCCTAAACTACAATAGCCAGGAATACGCCGATAGGCTCATTCGACGTAACTTTTGATTTGCTACAGTCTGGTAGCGGAGTTGTAACTGTAGGCCCTCGGGAACATAGAGAAATCATGGTGTAATTGAACTTTTCATAAATTTTCATACCCCCCAAAATGGCTAAATCTGCCAATATCTCCTAAACTACAATAGCCAGGAATACGCCGATAGGCTCATTCGACGTAACTTTTGATTTGCTACAGTCTGGTAGCGGAGTTGTAACTGTAGGCCCTCGGGAACATAGAGAAATCATGGTGTAATTGAACTTTTCATAAATTTTCATACCCCCCAAAATGGCTAAATCTGCCAATATCTCCTAAACTACAATAGCCAGGAATACGCCGATAGGCTCATTCGACGTAACTTTTGATTTGCTACAGTCTGGTAGCGGAGTTGTAACTGTAGGCCCTCGGGAACATAGAGAAATCATGGTGTAATTGAACTTTTCATAAATTTTCATACCCCCCAAAATGGCTAAATCTGCCAATATCTCCTAAACTACAATAGCCAGGAATACGCCGATAGGCTCATTCGACGTAACTTTTGATTTGCTACAGTCTGGTAGCGGAGTTGTAACTGTAGGCCCTCGGGAACATAGAGAAATCATGGTGTAATTGAACTTTTCATAAATTTTCATACCCCCCAAAATGGCTAAATCTGCCAATATCTCCTAAACTACAATAGCCAGGAATACGCCGATAGGCTCATTCGACGTAACTTTTGATTTGCTACAGTCTGGTAGCGGAGTTGTAACTGTAGGCCCTTGGGAACATAGAGAAATCATGGTGTAATTGAACTTTTCATAAATTTTCATACCCCCCAAAATGGCTAAATCTGCCAATATCTCCTAAACTACAATAGCCAGGAATACGCCGATAGGCTCATTCGACGTAACTTTTGATTTGCTACAGTCTGGTAGCGGAGTTGTAACTGTAGGCCCTCGGGAACATAGAGAAATCATGGTGTAATTGAACTTTTCATAAATTTTCATACCCCCCAAAATGGCTAAATCTGCCAATATCTCCTAAACTACAATAGCCAGGAATACGCCGATAGGCTCATTCGACGTAACTTTTGATTTGCTACAGTCTGGTAGCGGAGTTGTAACTGTAGGCCCTCGGGAACATAGAGAAATCATGGTGTAATTGAACTTTTCATAAATTTTCATACCCCCCAAAATGGCTAAATCTGCCAATATCTCCTAAACTACAATAGCCAGGAATACGCCGATAGGCTCATTCGACGTAACTTTTGATTTGCTACAGTCTGGTAGCGGAGTTGTAACTGTAGGCCCTCGGGAACATAGAGAAATCATGGTGTAATTGAACTTTTCATAAATTTTCATACCCCCCAAAATGGCTAAATCTGCCAATATCTCCTAAACTACAATAGCCAGGAATACGCCGATAGGCTCATTCGACGTAACTTTTGATTTGCTACAGTCTGGTAGCGGAGTTGTAACTGTAGGCCCTCGGGAACATAGAGAAATCATGGTGTAATTGAACTTTTCATAAATTTTCATACCCCCCAAAATGGCTAAATCTGCCAATATCTCCTAAACTACAATAGCCAGGAATACGCCGATAGGCTCATTCGACGTAACTTTTGATTTGCTACAGTCTGGTAGCGGAGTTGTAACTGTAGGCCCTCGGGAACATAGAGAAATCATGGTGTAATTGAACTTTTCATAAATTTTCATACCCCCCAAAATGGCTAAATCTGCCAATATCTCCTAAACTACAATAGCCAGGAATACGCCGATAGGCTCATTCGACGTAACTTTTGATTTGCTACAGTCTGGTAGCGGAGTTGTAACTGTAGGCCCTCGGGAACATAGAGAAATCATGGTGTAATTGAACTTTTCATAAATTTTCATACCCCCCAAAATGGCTAAATCTGCCAATATCTCCTAAACTACAATAGCCAGGAATACGCCGATAGGCTCATTCGACGTAACTTTTGATTTGCTACAGTCTGGTAGCGGAGTTGTAACTGTAGGCCCTCGGGAACATAGAGAAATCATGGTGTAATTGAACTTTTCATAAATTTTCATACCCCCCAAAATGGCTAAATCTGCCAATATCTCCTAAACTACAATAGCCAGGAATACGCCGATAGGCTCATTCGACGTAACTTTTGATTTGCTACAGTCTGGTAGCGGAGTTGTAACTGTAGGCCCTCGGGAACATAGAGAAATCATGGTGTAATTGAACTTTTCATAAATTTTCATACCCCCCAAAATGGCTAAATCTGCCAATATCTCCTAAACTACAATAGCCAGGAATACGCCGATAGGCTCATTCGACGTAACTTTTGATTTGCTACAGTCTGGTAGCGGAGTTGTAACTGTAGGCCCTCGGGAACATAGAGAAATCATGGTGTAATTGAACTTTTCATAAATTTTCATACCCCCCAAAATGGCTAAATCTGCCAATATCTCCTAAACTACAATAGCCAGGAATACGCCGATAGGCTCATTCGACGTAACTTTTGATTTGCTACAGTCTGGTAGCGGAGTTGTAACTGTAGGCCCTCGGGAACATAGAGAAATCATGGTGTAATTGAACTTTTCATAAATTTTCATACCCCCCAAAATGGCTAAATCTGCCAATATCTCCTAAACTACAATAGCCAGGAATACGCCGATAGGCTCATTCGACGTAACTTTTGATTTGCTACAGTCTGGTAGCGGAGTTGTAACTGTAGGCCCTCGGGAACATAGAGAAATCATGGTGTAATTGAACTTTTCATAAATTTTCATACCCCCCAAAATGGCTAAATCTGCCAATATCTCCTAAACTACAATAGCCAGGAATACGCCGATAGGCTCATTCGACGTAACTTTTGATTTGCTACAGTCTGGTAGCGGAGTTGTAACTGTAGGCCCTCGGGAACATAGAGAAATCATGGTGTAATTGAACTTTTCATAAATTTTCATACCCCCCAAAATGGCTAAATCTGCCAATATCTCCTAAACTACAATAGCCAGGAATACGCCGATAGGCTCATTCGACGTAACTTTTGATTTGCTACAGTCTGGTAGCGGAGTTGTAACTGTAGGCCCTCGGGAACATAGAGAAATCATGGTGTAATTGAACTTTTCATAAATTTTCATACCCCCCAAAATGGCTAAATCTGCCAATATCTCCTAAACTACAATAGCCAGGAATACGCCGATAGGCTCATTCGACGTAACTTTTGATTTGCTACAGTCTGGTAGCGGAGTTGTAACTGTAGGCCCTCGGGAACATAGAGAAATCATGGTGTAATTGAACTTTTCATAAATTTTCATACCCCCCAAAATGGCTAAATCTGCCAATATCTCCTAAACTACAATAGCCAGGAATACGCCGATAGGCTCATTCGACGTAACTTTTGATTTGCTACAGTCTGGTAGCGGAGTTGTAACTGTAGGCCCTCGGGAACATAGAGAAATCATGGTGTAATTGAACTTTTCATAAATTTTCATACCCCCCAAAATGGCTAAATCTGCCAATATCTCCTAAACTACAATAGCCAGGAATACGCCGATAGGCTCATTCGACGTAACTTTTGATTTGCTACAGTCTGGTAGCGGAGTTGTAACTGTAGGCCCTCGGGAACATAGAGAAATCATGGTGTAATTGAACTTTTCATAAATTTTCATACCCCCCAAAATGGCTAAATCTGCCAATATCTCCTAAACTACAATAGCCAGGAATACGCCGATAGGCTCATTCGACGTAACTTTTGATTTGCTACAGTCTGGTAGCGGAGTTGTAACTGTAGGCCCTCGGGAACATAGAGAAATCATGGTGTAATTGAACTTTTCATAAATTTTCATACCCCCCAAAATGGCTAAATCTGCCAATATCTCCTAAACTACAATAGCCAGGAATACGCCGATAGGCTCATTCGACGTAACTTTTGATTTGCTACAGTCTGGTAGCGGAGTTGTAACTGTAGGCCCTCGGGAACATAGAGAAATCATGGTGTAATTGAACTTTTCATAAATTTTCATACCCCCCAAAATGGCTAAATCTGCCAATATCTCCTAAACTACAATAGCCAGGAATACGCCGATAGGCTCATTCGACGTAACTTTTGATTTGCTACAGTCTGGTAGCGGAGTTGTAACGTGTAGGCCCTCGGGAACATAGAGAAATCATGGTGTAATTGAACTTTTCATAAATTTTCATACCCCCCAAAATGGCTAAATCTGCCAATATCTCCTAAACTACAATAGCCAGGAATACGCCGATAGGCTCATTCGACGTAACTTTTGATTTGCTACAGTCTGGTAGCGGAGTTGTAACTGTAGGCCCTCGGGAACATAGAGAAATCATGGTGTAATTGAACTTTTCATAAATTTTCATACCCCCCAAAATGGCTAAATCTGCCAATATCTCCTAAACTACAATAGCCAGGAATACGCCGATAGGCTCATTCGACGTAACTTTTGATTTGCTACAGTCTGGTAGCGGAGTTGTAACTGTAGGCCCTCGGGAACATAGAGAAATCATGGTGTAATTGAACTTTTCATAAATTTTCATACCCCCCAAAATGGCTAAATCTGCCAATACTCTCCTAAACTACAATAGCCAGGAATACGCCGATAGGCTCATTCGACGTAACTTTTGATTTGCTACAGTCTGGTAGCGGAGTTGTAACTGTAGGCCCTCGGGAACATAGAGAAATCATGGTGTAATTGAACTTTTCATAAATTTTCATACCCCCCAAAATGGCTAAATCTGCCAATATCTCCTAAACTACAATAGCCAGGAATACGCCGATAGGCTCATTCGACGTAACTTTTGATTTGCTACAGTCTGGTAGCGGAGTTGTAACTGTAGGCCCTCGGGAACATAGAGAAATCATGGTGTAATTGAACTTTTCATAAATTTTCATACCCCCCAAAATGGCTAAATCTGCCAATATCTCCTAAACTACAATAGCCAGGAATACGCCGATAGGCTCATTCGACGTAACTTTTGATTTGCTACAGTCTGGTAGCGGAGTTGTAACTGTAGGCCCTCGGGAACATAGAGAAATCATGGTGTAATTGAACTTTTCATAAATTTTCATACCCCCCAAAATGGCTAAATCTGCCAATATCTCCTAAACTACAATAGCCAGGAATACGCCGATAGGCTCATTCGACGTAACTTTTGATTTGCTACAGTCTGGTAGCGGAGTTGTAACTGTAGGCCCTCGGGAACATAGAGAAATCATGGTGTAATTGAACTTTTCATAAATTTTCATACCCCCCAAAATGGCTAAATCTGCCAATATCTCCTAAACTACAATAGCCAGGAATACGCCGATAGGCTCATTCGACGTAACTTTTGATTTGCTACAGTCTGGTAGCGGAGTTGTAACTGTAGGCCCTCGGGAACATAGAGAAATCATGGTGTAATTGAACTTTTCATAAATTTTCATACCCCCCAAAATGGCTAAATCTGCCAATATCTCCTAAACTACAATAGCCAGGAATACGCCGATAGGCTCATTCGACGTAACTTTTGATTTGCTACAGTCTGGTAGCGGAGTTGTAACTGTAGGCCCTCGGGAACATAGAGAAATCATGGTGTAATTGAACTTTTCATAAATTTTCATACCCCCCAAAATGGCTAAATCTGCCAATATCTCCTAAACTACAATAGCCAGGAATACGCCGATAGGCTCATTCGACGTAACTTTTGATTTGCTACAGTCTGGTAGCGGAGTTGTAACTGTAGGCCCTCGGGAACATAGAGAAATCATGGTGTAATTGAACTTTTCATAAATTTTCATACCCCCCAAAATGGCTAAATCTGCCAATATCTCCTAAACTACAATAGCCAGGAATACGCCGATAGGCTCATTCGACGTAACTTTTGATTTGCTACAGTCTGGTAGCGGAGTTGTAACTGTAGGCCCTCGGGAACATAGAGAAATCATGGTGTAATTGAACTTTTCATAAATTTTCATACCCCCCAAAATGGCTAAATCTGCCAATATCTCCTAAACTACAATAGCCAGGAATACGCCGATAGGCTCATTCGACGTAACTTTTGATTTGCTACAGTCTGGTAGCGGAGTTGTAACTGTAGGCCCTCGGGAACATAGAGAAATCATGGTGTAATTGAACTTTTCATAAATTTTCATACCCCCCAAAATGGCTAAATCTGCCAATATCTCCTAAACTACAATAGCCAGGAATACGCCGATAGGCTCATTCGACGTAACTTTTGATTTGCTACAGTCTGGTAGCGGAGTTGTAACTGTAGGCCCTCGGGAACATAGAGAAATCATGGTGTAATTGAACTTTTCATAAATTTTCATACCCCCCAAAATGGCTAAATCTGCCAATATCTCCTAAACTACAATAGCCAGGAATACGCCGATAGGCTCATTCGACGTAACTTTTGATTTGCTACAGTCTGGTAGCGGAGTTGTAACTGTAGGCCCTCGGGAACATAGAGAAATCATGGTGTAATTGAACTTTTCATAAATTTTCATACCCCCCAAAATGGCTAAATCTGCCAATATCTCCTAAACTACAATAGCCAGGAATACGCCGATAGGCTCATTCGACGTAACTTTTGATTTGCTACAGTCTGGTAGCGGAGTTGTAACTGTAGGCCCTCGGGAACATAGAGAAATCATGGTGTAATTGAACTTTTCATAAATTTTCATACCCCCCAAAATGGCTAAATCTGCCAATATCTCCTAAACTACAATAGCCAGGAATACGCCGATAGGCTCATTCGACGTAACTTTTGATTTGCTACAGTCTGGTAGCGGAGTTGTAACTGTAGGCCCTCGGGAACATAGAGAAATCATGGTGTAATTGAACTTTTCATAAATTTTCATACCCCCCAAAATGGCTAAATCTGCCAATATCTCCTAAACTACAATAGCCAGGAATACGCCGATAGGCTCATTCGACGTAACTTTTGATTTGCTACAGTCTGGTAGCGGAGTTGTAACTGTAGGCCCTCGGGAACATAGAGAAATCATGGTGTAATTGAACTTTTCATAAATTTTCATACCCCCCAAAATGGCTAAATCTGCCAATATCTCCTAAACTACAATAGCCAGGAATACGCCGATAGGCTCATTCGACGTAACTTTTGATTTGCTACAGTCTGGTAGCGGAGTTGTAACTGTAGGCCCTCGGGAACATAGAGAAATCATGGTGTAATTGAACTTTTCATAAATTTTCATACCCCCCAAAATGGCTAAATCTGCCAATATCTCCTAAACTACAATAGCCAGGAATACGCCGATAGGCTCATTCGACGTAACTTTTGATTTGCTACAGTCTGGTAGCGGAGTTGTAACTGTAGGCCCTCGGGAACATAGAGAAATCATGGTGTAATTGAACTTTTCATAAATTTTCATACCCCCCAAAATGGCTAAATCTGCCAATATCTCCTAAACTACAATAGCCAGGAATACGCCGATAGGCTCATTCGACGTAACTTTTGATTTGCTACAGTCTGGTAGCGGAGTTGTCTGTAGGCCCTCGGGAACATAGAGAAATCATGGTGTAATTGAACTTTTCATAAATTTTCATACCCCCCAAAATGGCTAAATCTGCCAATATCTCCTAAACTACAATAGCCAGGAATACGCCGATAGGCTCATTCGACGTAACTTTTGATTTGCTACAGTCTGGTAGCGGAGTTGCTAACTGTAGGCCCTCGGGAACATAGAGAAATCATGGTGTAATTGAACTTTTCATAAATTTTCATACCCCCCAAAATGGCTAAATCTGCCAATATCTCCTAAACTACAATAGCCAGGAATACGCCGATAGGCTCATTCGACGTAACTTTTGATTTGCTACAGTCTGGTAGCGGAGTTGTAACTGTAGGCCCTCGGGAACATAGAGAAATCATGGTGTAATTGAACTTTTCATAAATTTTCATACCCCCCAAAATGGCTAAATCTGCCAATATCTCCTAAACTACAATAGCCAGGAATACGCCGATAGGCTCATTCGACGTAACTTTTGATTTGCTACAGTCTGGTAGCGGAGTTGTAACTGTAGGCCCTCGGGAACATAGAGAAATCATGGTGTAATTGAACTTTTCATAAATTTTCATACCCCCCAAAATGGCTAAATCTGCCAATATCTCCTAAACTACAATAGCCAGGAATACGCCGATAGGCTCATTCGACGTAACTTTTGATTTGCTACAGTCTGGTAGCGGAGTTGTAACTGTAGGCCCTCGGGAACATAGAGAAATCATGGTGTAATTGAACTTTTCATAAATTTTCATACCCCCCAAAATGGCTAAATCTGCCAATATCTCCTAAACTACAATAGCCAGGAATACGCCGATAGGCTCATTCGACGTAACTTTTGATTTGCTACAGTCTGGTAGCGGAGTTGTAACTGTAGGCCCTCGGGAACATAGAGAAATCATGGTGTAATTGAACTTTTCATAAATTTTCATACCCCCCAAAATGGCTAAATCTGCCAATATCTCCTAAACTACAATAGCCAGGAATACGCCGATAGGCTCATTCGACGTAACTTTTGATTTGCTACAGTCTGGTAGCGGAGTTGTAACTGTAGGCCCTCGGGAACATAGAGAAATCATGGTGTAATTGAACTTTTCATAAATTTTCATACCCCCCAAAATGGCTAAATCTGCCAATATCTCCTAAACTACAATAGCCAGGAATACGCCGATAGGCTCATTCGACGTCACTTTTGATTTGCTACAGTCTGGTAGCGGAGTTGTAACTGTAGGCCCTCGGGAACATAGAGAAATCATGGTGTAATTGAACTTTTCATAAATTTTCATACCCCCCAAAATGGCTAAATCTGCCAATATCTCCTAAACTACAATAGCCAGGAATACGCCGATAGGCTCATTCGACGTAACTTTTGATTTGCTACAGTCTGGTAGCGGAGTTGTAACTGTAGGCCCTCGGGAACATAGAGAAATCATGGTGTAATTGAACTTTTCATAAATTTTCATACCCCCCAAAATGGCTAAATCTGCCAATATCTCCTAAACTACAATAGCCAGGAATACGCCGATAGGCTCATTCGACGTAACTTTTGATTTGCTACAGTCTGGTAGCGGAGTTGTAACTGTAGGCCCTCGGGAACATAGAGAAATCATGGTGTAATTGAACTTTTCATAAATTTTCATACCCCCCAAAATGGCTAAATCTGCCAATATCTCCTAAACTACAATAGCCAGGAATACGCCGATAGGCTCATTCGACGTAACTTTTGATTTGCTACAGTCTGGTAGCGGAGTTGTAACTGTAGGCCCTCGGGAACATAGAGAAATCATGGTGTAATTGAACTTTTCATAAATTTTCATACCCCCCAAAATGGCTAAATCTGCCAATATCTCCTAAACTACAATAGCCAGGAATACGCCGATAGGCTCATTCGACGTAACTTTTGATTTGCTACAGTCTGGTAGCGGAGTTGTAACTGTAGGCCCTCGGGAACATAGAGAAATCATGGTGTAATTGAACTTTTCATAAATTTTCATACCCCCCAAAATGGCTAAATCTGCCAATATCTCCTAAACTACAATAGCCAGGAATACGCCGATAGGCTCATTCGACGTCACTTTTGATTTGCTACAGTCTGGTAGCGGAGTTGTAACTGTAGGCCCTCGGGAACATAGAGAAATCATGGTGTAATTGAACTTTTCATAAATTTTCATACCCCCCAAAATGGCTAAATCTGCCAATATCTCCTAAACTACAATAGCCAGGAATACGCCGATAGGCTCATTCGACGTCACTTTTGATTTGCTACAGTCTGGTAGCGGAGTTGTAACTGTAGGCCCTCGGGAACATAGAGAAATCATGGTGTAATTGAACTTTTCATAAATTTTCATACCCCCCAAAATGGCTAAATCTGCCAATATCTCCTAAACTACAATAGCCAGGAATACGCCGATAGGCTCATTCGACGTAACTTTTGATTTGCTACAGTCTGGTAGCGGAGTTGTAACTGTAGGCCCTCGGGAACATAGAGAAATCATGGTGTAATTGAACTTTTCATAAATTTTCATACCCCCCAAAATGGCTAAATCTGCCAATATCTCCTAAACTACAATAGCCAGGAATACGCCGATAGGCTCATTCGACGTAACTTTTGATTTGCTACAGTCTGGTAGCGGAGTTGTAACTGTAGGCCCTCGGGAACATAGAGAAATCATGGTGTAATTGAACTTTTCATAAATTTTCATACCCCCAAAATGGCTAAATCTGCCAATATCTCCTAAACTACAATAGCCAGGAATACGCCGATAGGCTCATTCGACGTAACTTTTGATTTGCTACAGTCTGGTAGCGGAGTTGTAACTGTAGGCCCTCGGGAACATAGAGAAATCATGGTGTAATTGAACTTTTCATAAATTTTCATACCCCCCAAAATGGCTAAATCTGCCAATATCTCCTAAACTACAATAGCCAGGAATACGCCGATAGGCTCATTCGACGTAACTTTTGATTTGCTACAGTCTGGTAGCGGAGTTGTAACTGTAGGCCCTCGGGAACATAGAGAAATCATGGTGTAATTGAACTTTTCATAAATTTTCATACCCCCCAAAATGGCTAAATCTGCCAATATCTCCTAAACTACAATAGCCAGGAATACGCCGATAGGCTCATTCGACGTAACTTTTGATTTGCTACAGTCTGGTAACGGAGTTGTAACTGTAGGCCCTCGGGAACATAGAGAAATCATGGTGTAATTGAACTTTTCATAAATTTTCATACCCCCCAAAATGGCTAAATCTGCCAATATCTCCTAAACTACAATAGCCAGGAATACGCCGATAGGCTCATTCGACGTAACTTTTGATTTGCTACAGTCTGGTAGCGGAGTTGTAACTGTAGGCCCTCGGAAACATAGAGAAATCATGGTGTAATTGAACTTTTCATAAATTTTCATACCCCCCAAAATGGCTAAATCTGCCAATATCTCCTAAACTACAATAGCCAGGAATACGCCGATAGGCTCATTCGACGTCACTTTTGATTTGCTACAGTCTGGTAGCGGAGTTGTAACTGTAGTCCCTCGGGAACATAGAGAAATCATGGTGTAATTGAACTTTTCATAAATTTTCATACCCCCCAAAATGGCTAAATCTGCCAATATCTCCTAAACTACAATAGCCAGGAATACGCCGATAGGCTCATTCGACGTCACTTTTGATTTGCTACAGTCTGGTAGCGGAGTTGTAACTGTAGGCCCTCGGGAACATAGAGAAATCATGGTGTAATTGAACTTTTCATAAATTTTCATACCCCCCAAAATGGCTAAATCTGCCAATATCTCCTAAACTACAATAGCCAGGAATACGCCGATAGGCTCATTCGACGTAACTTTTGATTTGCTACAGTCTGGTAGCGGAGTTGTAACTGTAGGCCCTCGGGAACATAGAGAAATCATGGTGTAATTGAACTTTTCATAAATTTTCATACCCCCCAAAATGGCTAAATCTGCCAATATCTCCTAAACTACAATAGCCAGGAATACGCCGATAGGCTCATTCGACGTAACTTTTGATTTGCTACAGTCTGGTAGCGGAGTTGTAACTGTAGGCCCTCGGGAACATAGAGAAATCATGGTGTAATTGAACTTTTCATAAATTTTCATACCCCCCAAAATGGCTAAATCTGCCAATATCTCCTAAACTACAATAGCCAGGAATACGCCGATAGGCTCATTCGACGTAACTTTTGATTTGCTACAGTCTGGTAGCGGAGTTGTAACTGTAGGCCCTCGGGAACATAGAGAAATCATGGTGTAATTGAACTTTTCATAAATTTTCATACCCCCCAAAATGGCTAAATCTGCCAATATCTCCTAAACTACAATAGCCAGGAATACGCCGATAGGCTCATTCGACGTAACTTTTGATTTGCTACAGTCTGGTAGCGGAGTTGTAACTGTAGGCCCTCGGGAACATAGAGAAATCATGGTGTAATTGAACTTTTCATAAATTTTCATACCCCCCAAAATGGCTAAATCTGCCAATATCTCCTAAACTACAATAGCCAGGAATACGCCGATAGGCTCATTCGACGTAACTTTTGATTTGCTACAGTCTGGTAGCGGAGTTGTAACTGTAGGCCCTCGGGAACATAGAGAAATCATGGTGTAATTGAACTTTTCATAAATTTTCATACCCCCAAAATGGCTAAATCTGCCAATATCTCCTAAACTACAATAGCCAGGAATACGCCGATAGGCTCATTCGACGTAACTTTTGATTTGCTACAATCTGGTAGCGGAGTTGTAACTGTAGGCCCTCGGGAACATAGAGAAATCATGGTGTAATTGAACTTTTCATAAATTTTCATACCCCCCAAAATGGCTAAATCTGCCAATATCTCCTAAACTACAATAGCCAGGAATACGCCGATAGGCTCATTCGACGTAACTTTTTATTTGCTACAGTCTGGTAGCGGAGTTTTAACTGTAGGCCCTCGGGAACATAGAGAAATCATGGTGTAATTGAACTTTTCATAAATTTTCATACCCCCCAAAATGGCTAAATCTGCCAATATCTCCTGAACTACAATAGCCAGGAATACGCCGATAGGCTCATTCGACGTAACTTTTGATTTGCTACAGTCTGGTAGCGGAGTTGTAACTGTAGGCCCTCGGGAACATAGAGAAATCATGGTGTAATTGAACTTTTCATAAATTTTCATACCCCCCAAAATGGCTAAATCTGCCAATATCTCCTGAACTACAATAGCCAGGAATACGCCGATAGGCTCATTCGACGTAACTTTTGATTTGCTACAGTCTGGTAGCGGAGTTGTAACTGTAGGCCCTCGGGAACATAGAGAAATCATGGTGTAATTGAACTTTTCATAAATTTTCATACCCCCCAAAATGGCTAAATCTGCCAATATCTCCTAAACTACAATAGCCAGGAATACGCCGATAGGCTCATTCGACGTAACTTTTGATTTGCTACAGTCTGGTAGCGGAGTTGTAACTGTAGGCCCTCGGGAACATAGAGAAATCATGGTGTAATTGAACTTTTCATAAATTTTCATACCCCCCAAAATGGCTAAATCTGCCAATATCTCCTAAACTACAATAGCCAGGAATACGCCGATAGGCTCATTCGACGTAACTTTTGATTTGCTACAGTCTGGTAGCGGAGTTGTAACTGTAGGCCCTCGGGAACATAGAGAAATCATGGTGTAATTGAACTTTTCATAAATTTTCATACCCCCCAAAATGGCTAAATCTGCCAATATCTCCTAAACTACAATAGCCAGGAATACGCCGATAGGCTCATTCGACGTAACTTTTGATTTGCTACAGTCTGGTAGCGGAGTTGTAACTGTAGGCCCTCGGGAACATAGAGAAATCATGGTGTAATTGAACTTTTCATAAATTTTCATACCCCCCAAAATGGCTAAATCTGCCAATATCTCCTAAACTACAATAGCCAGGAATACGCCGATAGGCTCATTCGACGTAACTTTTGATTTGCTACAGTCTGGTAGCGGAGTTGTAACTGTAGGCCCTCGGGAACATAGAGAAATCATGGTGTAATTGAACTTTTCATAAATTTTCATAACCCCCAAAATGGCTAAATCTGCCAATATCTCCTAAACTACAATAGCCAGGAATACGCCGATAGGCTCATTCGACGTAACTTTTGATTTGCTACAGTCTGGTAGCGGAGTTGTAACTGTAGGCCCTCGGGAACATAGAGAAATCATGGTGTAATTGAACTTTTCATAAATTTTCATACCCCCCAAAATGGTTAAATCTGCCAATATCTCCTAAACTACAATAGCCAGGAATACGCCGATAGGCTCATTCGACGTAATTTTTGATTTGCTACAGTCTGGTAGCGGAGTTGTAACTGTAGGCCCTCGGGAACATAGAGAAATCAAGGTGTAATTGAACTTTTCATAAATTTTCATACCCCCCAAAATGGCTAAATCTGCCAATATCTCCTAAACTACAATAGCCAGGAATACGCCGATAGGCTCATTCGACGTAACTTTTGATTTGCTACAGTCTGGTAGTGGAGTTGTAACTGTAGGCCCTCGGGAACATAGAGAAATCATGGTGTAATTGAACTTTTCATAAATTTTCATACCCCCCAAAATGGCTAAATCTGCCAATATCTCCTAAACTACAATAGCCAGGAATACGCCGATAGGCTCATTCGACGTTACTTTTGATTTGCTACAGTCTGGTAGCGGAGTTGTAACTGTAGGCCCTCGGGAACATAGAGAAATCATGGTGTAATTGAACTTTTCATAAATTTTCATACCCCCCAAAATGGCTAAATCTGCCAATATCTCCTAAACTACAATAGCCAGGAATACGCCGATAGGCTCATTCGACGTAACTTTTGATTTGCTACGGTCTGGTAGCGGAGTTGTAACTGTAGGCCCTCGGGAACATAGAGAAATCATGGTGTAATTGAACTTTTCATAAATTTTCATACCCCCCAAAATGGCTAAATCTGCCAATATCTCCTAAACTACAATAGCCAGGAATACGCCGATAGGCTCATTCGACGTAACTTTTGATTTGCTACAGTCTGGTAGCGGAGTTGTAACTGTAAGCCCTCGGGAACATAGAGAAATCATGGTGTAATTGAACTTTTCATAAATTTTCATACCCCCCAAAATGGCTAAATCTGCCAATATCTCCTAAACTTCAATAGCCAGGAATACGCCGATAGGCTCATTCGACGTAACTTTTGACTTGCTACAGTCTGGTAGCGGAGTTGTAACTGTAGGCCCTCGGGAATATAGAGAAATCATGGTGTAATTGAACTTTTCATAAATTTTCATACCCCTCAAAATGGCTAAATCTGCCAATATCTCCTAAACTACAATAGCCAGGAATACGCCGATAGGCTCATTCGACGTAACTTTTGATTTGCTACAGTCTGGTAGCGGAGTTGTAACTGTAGGCCCTCGGGAACATAGAGAAATCATGGTGTAATTGAACTTTTCATAAATTTTCATAACCCCCAAAATGGCTAAATCTGCCAATATCTCCTAAACTACAATAGCCAGGAATACGCTGATAGGCTCATTCGACGTAACTTTTGACTTGCTACAGTCTGGTAGCGGAGTTGTAACTGTAGGCCCTCGGGAATATAGAGAAATCATGGTGTAATTGAACTTTTCATAAATTTTCATACCCCCCAAAATGGCTAAATCTGCCAATATCTCCTAAACTACAATAGCCAGGAATACGCCGATAGGCTCATTCGACGTAACTTTTGATTTGCTACAGTCTGGTAGCGGAGTTGTAACTGTAGGCCCTCGGGAACATAGAGAAATCATGGTGTAATTGAACTTTTCATAAATTTTCATACCCACCAAAATGGCTAAATCTGCCAATATCTCCTAAACTACAATAGCCAGGAATACGCTGATAGGCTCATTCGACGTAACTTTTGATTTGCTACAGTCTGGTAGCGGAGTTGTAACTGTAGGCCCTCGGGAACATAGAGAAATCATGGTGTAATTGAACTTTTCATAAATTTTCATACCCCCCAAAATGGCTAAATCTGCCAATATCTCCTAAACTACAATAGCCAGGAATACGCCGATAGGCTCATTCGACGTAACTTTTGATTTGCTACAGTCTGGTAGCGGAGTTGTAACTGTAGGCCCTCGGGAACATAGGGAAATCATGGTGTAATTGAACTTTTCATAAATTTTCATACCCCCCAAAATGGCTAAATCTGCCAATATCTCCTAAACTACAATAGCCAGGAATACGCCGATAGGCTCATTCGACGTAACTTTTGATTTGCTACAGTCTGGTAGCGGAGTTGTAACTGTAGGCCCTCGGGAACATAGAGAAATCATGGTGTAATTGAACTTTTCATAAATTTTCATACCCCCCAAAATGGCTAAATCTGCCAATATCTCCTAAACTACAATAGCCAGGAATACGCCGATAGGCTCATTCGACGTAACTTTTGATTTGCTACAGTCTGGTAGCGGAGTTGTAACTGTAGGCCCTCGGGAACATAGAGAAATCATGGTGTAATTGAACTTTTCATAAATTTTCATACCCCCCAAAATGGCTAAATCTGCCAATATCTCCTAAACTACAATAGCCAGGAATACGCCGATAGGCTCATTCGACGTAACTTTTGATTTGCTACAGTCTGGTAGCGGAGTTGTAACTGTAGGCCCTCGGGAACATAGAGAAATCATGGTGTAATTGAACTTTTCATAAATTTTCATACCCCCCAAAATGGCTAAATCTGCCAATATCTCCTAAACTACAATAGCCAGGAATACGCCGATAGGCTCATTCGACGTAACTTTTGATTTGCTACAGTCTGGTAGCGGAGTTGTAACTGTAGGCCCTCGGGAACATAGAGAAATCATGGTGTAATTGAACTTTTCATAATTTTCATACCCCCCAAAATGGCTAAATCTGCCAATATCTCCTAAACTACAATAGCCAGGAATACGCCGATAGGCTCATTCGACGTAACTTTTGATTTGCTACAGTCTGGTAGCGGAGTTGTAACTGTAGGCCCTCGGGAACATAGAGAAATCATGGTGTAATTGAACTTTTCATAAATTTTCATACCCCCCAAAATGGCTAAATCTGCCAATATCTCCTAAACTACAATAGCCAGGAATACGCCGATAGGCTCATTCGACGTAACTTTTGATTGCTACAGTCTGGTAGCGGAGTTGTAACTGTAGGCCCTCGGGAACATAGAGAAATCATGGTGTAATTGAACTTTTCATAAATTTTCATACCCCCCAAAATGGCTAAATCTGCCAATATCTCTAAACTACAATAGCCAGGAATACGCCGATAGGCTCATTCGACGTAACTTTTGATTTGCTACAGTCTGGTAGCGGAGTTGTAACTGTAGGCCTCGGGAACATAGAGAAATCATGGTGTAATTGAACTTTTCATAAATTTTCATACCCCCCAAAATGGCTAAATCTGCCAATATCTCCTAAACTACAATAGCCAGGAATACGCCGATAGGCTCATTCGACGTCACTTTTGATTTGCTACAGTCTGGTAGCGGAGTTGTAACTGTAGGCCCTCGGGAACATAGAGAAATCATGGTGTAATTGAACTTTTCATAAATTTTCATACCCCCCAAAATGGCTAAATCTGCCAATATCTCCTAAACTACAATAGCCAGGAATACGCCGATAGGCTCATTCGACGTAACTTTTGATTTGCTACAGTCTGGTAGCGGAGTTGTAACTGTAGGCCCTCGGGAACATAGAGAAATCATGGTGTAATTGAACTTTTCATAAATTTTCATACCCCCCAAAATGGCTAAATCTGCCAATATCTCCTAAACTACAATAGCCAGGAATACGCCGATAGGCTCATTCGACGTAACTTTTGATTTGCTACAGTCTGGTAGCGGAGTTGTAACTGTAGGCCCTCGGGAACATAGAGAAATCATGGTGTAATTGAACTTTTCATAAATTTTCATACCCCCCAAAATGGCTAAATCTGCCAATATCTCCTAAAACTACAATAGCCAGGAATACGCCGATAGGCTCATTCGACGGAACTTTTGATTTGCTACAGTCTGGTAGCGGAGTTGTAACTGTAAGCCCTCGGGAACATAGAGAAATCATGGTGTAATTGAACTTTTCATAAATTTTCATACCCCCCCAAAATGGCTAAATCTGCCAATATCTCCTAAACTACAATAGCCAGGAATACGCCGATAGGCTCATTCGACGTAACTTTTGACTTGCTACAGTCTGGTAGCGGAGTTGTAACTGTAGGCCCTCTGGGAATATAGAGAAATCATGGTGTAATTGAACTTTTCATAAATTTTCATACCCCCCAAAATGGCTAAATCTGCCAATATCTCCTAAACTACAATAGCCAGGAATACGCCATTAGGCTCATTCGACGTAACTTTGATTTGCTACAGTCTGGTAGCGGATAACTGTAGGCCCTCGGGAACATAGAGAAATCATGGTGTAATTGAAGTTTTCATAAATTTTCATACCCCCCAAAATGGCTAAATCTGCCAATATCTCCTAAACTACAATAGCCAGGAATACGCCGATAGGCTCATTCGACGTAACTTTTGACTTGCTACAGTCTGGTAGCGGAGTTGTAACTGTAGGCCCTCGGGAATATAGAGAAATCATGGTGTAATTGAACTTTTCATAAATTTTCATACCCCCCAAAATGGCTAAATCTGCCAATATCTCCTAAACTACAATAGCCAGGAATACGCCGATAGGCTCATTCGACGTAACTTTTGATTTGCTACAGTCTGGTAGCGGAGTTGTAACTGTAGGCCCTCGGGAACATAGAGAAATCATGGTGTAATTGAACTTTTCATAAATTTTCATACCCCCCAAAATGGCTAAATCTGCCAATATCTCCTAAACTACAATAGCCAGGAATACGCCTGATAGGCTCATTCGACGTAACTTTTGATTTGCTACAGTCTGGTAGCGGAGTTGTAACTGTAGGCCCTCGGGAACATAGAGAAATCATGGTGTAATTGAACTTTTCATAAATTTTCATACCCCCCAAAATGGCTAAATCTGCCAATATCTCCTAAACTACAATAGCCAGGAATACGCCGATAGGCTCATTCGACGTAACTTTTGATTTGCTACAGTCTGATAGCGGAGTTGTAACTGTAGGCCTTCGGGAACATAGAGAAATCATGGTGTAATTGAACTTTTCATAAATTTTCATACCCCCCAAAATGGCTAAATCTGCCAATATCTCCTAAACTACAATAGCCAGGAATACGCCGATAGGCTCATTCGACGTAACTTTTGATTTGCTACAGTCTGGTAGCGGAGTTGTAACTGTAGGCCCTCGGGAACATAGAGAAATCATGGTGTAATTGAACTTTTCATAAATTTTCATACCCCCCAAAATGGCTAAATCTGCCAATATCTCCTAAACTACAATAGCCAGGAATACGCCGATAGGCTCATTCGACGTAACTTTTGATTTGCTACAGTCTGGTAACGGAGTTGTAACTGTAGGCCCTCGGGAACATAGAGAAATCATGGTGTAATTGAACTTTTCATAAATTTTCATACCCCCCAAAATGGCTAAATCTGCCAATATCTCCTAAACTACAATAGCCAGGAATACGCGATAGGCTCATTCGACGTAACTTTTGATTTGCTACAGTCTGGTAGCGGAGTTGTAACTGTAGGCCCTCGGGAACATAGAGAAATCATGGTGTAATTGAACTTTTCATAAATTTTCATACCCCCCAAAATGGCTAAATCTGCCAATATCTCCTAAACTACAATAGCCAGGAATACGCCGATAGGCTCATTCGACGTAACTTTTGATTTGCTACAGTCTGGTAGCGGAGTTGTAACTGTAGGCCCTCGGGAACATAGAGAAATCATGGTGTAATTGAACTTTTCATAAATTTTCATACCCCCCAAAATGGCTAAATCTGCCAATATCTCCTAAACTACAATAGCCAGGAATACGCCGATAGGCTCATTCGACGTCACTTTTGATTTGCTACAGTCTGGTAGCGGAGTTGTAACTGTAGGCCCTCGGGAACATAGAGAAATCATGGTGTAATTGAACTTTTCATAAATTTTCATACCCCCCAAAATGGCTAAATCTGCCAATATCTCCTAAACTACAATAGCCAGGAATACGCCGATAGGCTCATTCGACGTAACTTTTGATTTGCTACAGTCTGGTAGCGGAGTTGTAACTGTAGGCCCTCGGGAACATAGAGAAATCATGGTGTAATTGAACTTTTCATAAATTTTCATACCCCCCAAAATGGCTAAATCTGCCAATATCTCCTAAACTACAATAGCCAGGAATACGCCGATAGGCTCATTCGACGTAACTTTTGATTTGCTACAGTCTGGTAGCGGAGTTGTAACTGTAGGCCCTCGGGAACATAGAGAAATCATGGTGTAATTGAACTTTTCATAAATTTTCATGCCCCCCAAAATGGCTAAATCTGCCAATATCTCCTAAACTACAATAGCCAGGAATACGCCGATAGGCTCATTCGACGTAACTTTTGATTTGCTACAGTCAGGTAGCGGAGTTGTAACTGTAGGCCCTCGGGAACATAGAGAAATCATGGTGTAATTGAACTTTTCATAAATTTTCATACCCCCCAAAATGGCTAAATCTGCCAATATCTCCTAAACTACAATAGCCAGGAATACGCCGATAGGCTCATTCGACGTAACTTTTGATTTGCTACAGTCTGGTAGCGGAGTTGTAACTGTAGGCCCTCGGGAACATAGAGAAATCATGGTGTAATTGAACTTTTCATAAATTTTCATACCCCACAAAATGGCTAAATCTGCCAATATCTCCTAAACTACAATAGCCAGGAATACGCCGATAGGCTCATTCGACGTAACTTTTGACTTGCTACAGTCTGGTAGCGGAGTTGTAACTGTAGGCCCTCGGGAATATTGAGAAATCATGGTGTAATTGAACTTTTCATAAATTTTCATACCCCCCAAAATGGCTAAATCTGCCAATATCTCCTAAACTACAATAGCCAGGAATACGCCGATAGGCTCATTCGACGTAACTTTTGATTTGCTACAGTCTGGTAGCGGAGTTGTAACTGTAGGCCCTCGGGAACATAGAGAAATCATGGTGTAATTGAACTTTTCATAAATTTTCATACCCTCCAAAATGGCTAAATCTGCCAATATCTCCTAAACTACAATAGCCAGGAATACGCCGATAGGCTCATTCGACGTAACTTTTGATTTGCTACAGTCTGGTAGCGGAGTTGTAACTGTAGGCCCTCGGGAACATAGAGAAATCATGGTGTAATTGAACTTTTCATAAATTTTCATACCCCCCAAAATGGCTAAATCTGCCAATATCTCCTAAACTACAATAGCCAGGAATACGCCGATAGGCTCATTCGACGTAACTTTTGATTTGCTACAGTCTGGTAGCGGAGTTGTAACTGTAGGCCCTCGGGAACATAGAGAAATCATGGTGTAATTGAACTTTTCATAAATTTTCATACCCCCAAAAATGGCTAAATCTGCCAATATCTCCTAAACTACAATAGCCAGGAATACGCCGATAGGCTCATTCGACGTAACTTTTGATTTGCTACAGTCTGGTAGCGGAGTTGTAACTGTAGGCCCTCGGGAACATAGAGAAATCATGGTGTAATTGAACTTTTCATAAATTTTCATACCCCCCAAAATGGCTAAATCTGCCAATATCTCCTAAACTACAATAGCCAGGAATACGCCGATAGGCTCATTCGACGTAACTTTTGATTTGCTACAGTCTGGTAACGGAGTTGTAACTGTAGGCCCTCGGGAACATAGAGAAATCATGGTGTAATTGAACTTTTCATAAATTTTCATACCCCCCAAAATGGCTAAATCTGCCAATATCTCCTAAACTACAATAGCCGGGAATACGCCGATAGGCTCATTCGACGTAACTTTTGATTTGCTACAGTCTGGTAGCGGAGTTGTAACTGTAGGCCCTCGGGAACATAGAGAAATCATGGTGTAATTGAACTTTTCATAAATTTTCATACCCCCCAAAATGGCTAAATCTGCCAATATCTCCTAAACTACAATAGCCAGGAATACGCCGATAGGCTCATTCGACGTAACTTTTGATTTGCTACAGTCCGGTAGCGGAGTTGTAACTGTAGGCCCTCGGGAACATAGAGAAATCATGGTTGTAATTGAACTTTTCATAAATTTTCATAACCCCCCAAAATGGCTAAATCTGCCAATATCTCCTAAACTACAATAGCCAGGAACACGCCGATAGGCTCATTCGACGTAACTTTGTATTTGCTACAGTCTGGTAGCGGAGTTGTAACTGTAGGCCCTCGGGAACATAGAGAAATCATGGTGTAATTGAACTTTTCATAAATTTTCATACCCCCCAAAATGGCTAAATCTGCCAATATCTCCTAAACTACAATAGCCAGGAATACGCCGATAGGCTCATTCGACGTAACTTTTGATTTGCTACAGTCTGGTAGCGGAGTTGTAACTGTAGGCCCTCGGGAACATAGAGAAATCATGGTGTAATTGAACTTTTCATAAATTTTCATACCCCCCAAAATGGCTAAATCTGCCAATATCTCCTAAACTACAATAGCCAGGAATACGCCGATAGGCTCATTCGACGTAACTTTTGATTTGCTACAGTCTGGTAGCGGAGTTGTAACTGTAGGCCCTCGGGAACATAGAGAAATCGTGGTGTAATTGAACTTTTCATAAATTTTCATACCCCCCAAAATGGCTAAATCTGCCAATATCTCCTAAACTACAATAGCCAGGAATACGCCGATAAGCTCATTCGACGTAACTTTTGATTTGCTACAGTCTGGTAGCGGAGTTGTAACTGTAGGCCCTCGGGAACATAGAGAAATCATGGTGTAATTGAACTTTTCATAAATTTTCATACCCCTCAAAATGGCTAAATCTGCCAATATCTCCCAAACTACAATAGCCAGGAATACGCCGATAGGCTCATTCGACGTAACTTTTGATTTGCTACAGTCTGGTAGCGGAGTTGTAACTGTAGGCCCTCGGGAACATAGAGAAATCATGGTGTAATTGAACTTTTCATAAATTTTCATACCCCCCAAAATGGCTAAATCTGCCAATATCTCCTAAACTACAATAGCCAGGAATACGCCGATAGGCTCATTCGACGTAACTTTTGATTTGCTACAGTCTGGTAGCGGAGTTGTAACTGTAGGCCCTCGGGAACATAGAGAAATCATGGTGTAATTGAACTTTTCATAAATTTTCATACCCCCCAAAATGGCTTAATCTGCCAATATCTCCTAAACTACAATAGCCAGGAATACGCCGATAGGCTCATTCGACGTAACTTTTGATTTGTCACAGTCTGGTAGCGGAGTTGTAACTGTAGGCCCTCGGGAACATAGAGAAATCATGGCGTAATTGAACTTTTCATAAATTTTCATACCCCCCAAAATGGCTAAATCTGCCAATATCTCCTAAACTACAATAGCCAGGAATACGCCGATAGGCTCATTCGACGTAACTTTTGATTTGCTACAGTCTGGTAGCGGAGTTGTAACTGTAGGCCCTCGGGAACATAGAGAAATCATGGTGTAATTGAACTTTTCATAAATTTTCATACCCCCCAAAATGGCTAAATCTGCCAATATCTCCTAAACTACAATAGCCAGGAATACGCCGATAGGCTCATTCGACGTAACTTTTGATTTGCTACAGTCTGGTAGCGGAGTTGTAACTGTAGGCCCTCGGGAACATAGAGAAATCATGGTGTAATTGAACTTTTCATAAATTTTCATACCCCCCAAAATGGCTAAATCTGCCAATATCTCCTAAACTACAATAGCCAGGAATACGCCGATAGGCTCATTCGACGTAACTTTTGATTTGCTACAGTCTGGTAGCGGAGTTGTAACTGTAGGCCCTCGGGAACATAGAGAAATCATGGTGTAATTGAACTTTTCATAAATTTTCATACCCCCCAAAATGGCTAAATCTACCAATATCTCCTAAACTACAATAGCCAGGAATACGCCGATAGGCTCATTCGACGTAACTTTTGATTTGCTACAGTCTGGTAGCGGAGTTGTAACTGTAGGCCCTCGGGAACATAGAGAAATCATGGTGTAATTGAACTTTTCATAAATTTTCATACCCCCCAAAATGGCTAAATCTGCCAATATCTCCTAAACTACAATAGCCAGGAATACGCCGATAGGCTCATTCGACGTAACTTTTGATTTGCTACAGTCTGGTAGCGGAGTTGTAACTGTAGGCCCTCGGGAACATAGAGAAATCATGGTGTAATTGAACTTTTCATAAATTTTCATACCCCCCAAAATGGCTAAATCTGCCAATATCTCCTAAACTACAATAGCCAGGAATACGCCGATAGGCTCATTCGACGTAACTTTTGATTTGCTACAGTCTGGTAGCGGTGTTGTAACTGTAGGCCCTCGGGAACATAGAGAAATCATGGTGTAATTGAACTTTTCATAAATTTTCATACCCCCCAAAATGGCTAAATCTGCCAATATCTCCTAAACTACAATAGCCAGGAATACGCCGATAGGCTCATTCGACGTAACTTTTGATTTGCTACAGTCTGGTAGCGGAGTTGTAACTGTAGGCCCTCGGGAACATAGAGAAATCGTGGTGTAATTGAACTTTTCATAAATTTTCATACCCCCCAAAATGGCTAAATCTGCCAATATCTCCTAAACTACAATAGCCAGGAATACGCCGATAGGCTCATTCGACGTAACTTTTGATTTGCTACAGTCTGGTAGCAGAGTTGTAACTGTAGGCCCTCGGGAACATAGAGAAATCATGGTGTAATTGAACTTTTCATAAATTTTCATACCCTCCAAAATGGCTAAATCTGCCAATATCTCCTAAACTACAATAGCCAGGAATACGCCGATAGACTCATTCGACGTAACTTTTGATTTGCTACAGTCTGGTAGCGGAGTTGTAACTGTAGGCCCTCGGGAACATAGAGAAATCATGGTGTAATTGAACTTTTCATAAATTTTCATACCCCCCAAAATGGCTAAATCTGCCAATATCTCCTAAACTACAATAGCCAGGAATACGCCGATAGGCTCATTCGACGTAACTTTTGATTTGCTACAGTCCGGTAGCGGAGTTGTAACTGTAGGCCCTCGGGAACATAGAGAAATCATGGTGTAATTGAACTTTTCATAAATTTTCATACCCCCCAAAATGGCTAAATCTGCCAATATCTCCTAAACTACAATAGCCAGGAACACGCCGATAGGCTCATTCGACGTAACTTTGTATTTGCTACAGTCTGGTAGCGGAGTTGTAACTGTAGGCCCTCGGGAACATAGAGAAATCATGGTGTAATTGAACTTTTCATAAATTTTCATACCCCCCAAAATGGCTAAATCTGCCAATATCTCCTAAACTACAATAGCCAGGAATACGCCGATAGGCTCATTCGACGTAACTTTTGATTTGCTACAGTCTGGTAGCGGAGTTGTAACTGTAGGCCCTCGGGAACATAGAGAAATCGTGGTGTAATTGAACTTTTCATAAATTTTCATACCCCCCAAAATGGCTAAATCTGCCAATATCTCCTAAACTACAATAGCCAGGAATACGCCGATAGGCTCATTCGACGTAACTTTTGATTTGCTACAGTCTGGTAGCAGAGTTGTAACTGTAGGCCCTCGGGAACATAGAGAAATCATGGTGTAATTGAACTTTTCATAAATTTTCATACCCCCCAAAATGGCTAAATCTGCCAATATCTCCTAAACTACAATAGCCAGGAACACGCCGATAGGCTCATTCGACGTAACTTTGTATTTGCTACAGTCTGGTAGCGGAGTTGTAACTGTAGGCCCTCGGGAACATAGAGAAATCATGGTGTAATTGAACTTTTCATAAATTTTCATACCCCCCAAAATGGCTAAATCTGCCAATATCTCCTAAACTACAATAGCCAGGAATACGCCGATAGGCTCATTCGACGTAACTTTTGATTTGCTACAGTCTGGTAGCGGAGTTGTAACTGTAGGCCCTCGGGAACATAGAGAAATCATGGTGTAATTGAACTTTTCATAAATTTTCATACCCCCCAAAATGGCTAAATCTGCCAATATCTCCTAAACTACAATAGCCAGGAATACGCCGATAGGCTCATTCGACGTAACTTTTGATTTGCTACAGTCTGGTAGCGGAGTTGTAACTGTAGGCCCTCGGGAACATAGAGAAATCGTGGTGTAATTGAACTTTTCATAAATTTTCATACCCCCCAAAATGGCTAAATCTGCCAATATCTCCTAAACTACAATAGCCAGGAATACGCCGATAAGCTCATTCGACGTAACTTTTGATTTGCTACAGTCTGGTAGCGGAGTTGTAACTGTAGGCCCTCGGGAACATAGAGAAATCATGGTGTAATTGAACTTTTCATAAATTTTCATACCCCTCAAAATGGCTAAATCTGCCAATATCTCCCAAACTACAATAGCCAGGAATACGCCGATAGGCTCATTCGACGTAACTTTTGATTTGCTACAGTCTGGTAGCGGAGTTGTAACTGTAGGCCCTCGGGAACATAGAGAAATCATGGTGTAATTGAACTTTTCATAAATTTTCATACCCCCCAAAATGGCTAAATCTGCCAATATCTCCTAAACTACAATAGCCAGGAATACGCCGATAGGCTCATTCGACGTAACTTTTGATTTGCTACAGTCTGGTAGCGGAGTTGTAACTGTAGGCCCTCGGGAACATAGAGAAATCATGGTGTAATTGAACTTTTCATAAATTTTCATACCCCCCAAAATGGCTTAATCTGCCAATATCTCCTAAACTACAATAGCCAGGAATACGCCGATAGGCTCATTCGACGTAACTTTTGATTTGTCACAGTCTGGTAGCGGAGTTGTAACTGTAGGCCCTCGGGAACATAGAGAAATCATGGCGTAATTGAACTTTTCATAAATTTTCATACCCCCCAAAATGGCTAAATCTGCCAATATCTCCTAAACTACAATAGCCAGGAATACGCCGATAGGCTCATTCGACGTAACTTTTGATTTGCTACAGTCTGGTAGCGGAGTTGTAACTGTAGGCCCTCGGGAACATAGAGAAATCATGGTGTAATTGAACTTTTCATAAATTTTCATACCCCCCAAAATGGCTAAATCTGCCAATATCTCCTAAACTACAATAGCCAGGAATACGCCGATAGGCTCATTCGACGTAACTTTTGATTTGCTACAGTCTGGTAGCGGAGTTGTAACTGTAGGCCCTCGGGAACATAGAGAAATCATGGTGTAATTGAACTTTTCATAAATTTTCATACCCCCCAAAATGGCTAAATCTGCCAATATCTCCTAAACTACAATAGCCAGGAATACGCCGATAGGCTCATTCGACGTAACTTTTGATTTGCTACAGTCTGGTAGCGGAGTTGTAACTGTAGGCCCTCGGGAACATAGAGAAATCATGGTGTAATTGAACTTTTCATAAATTTTCATACCCCCCAAAATGGCTAAATCTACCAATATCTCCTAAACTACAATAGCCAGGAATACGCCGATAGGCTCATTCGACGTAACTTTTGATTTGCTACAGTCTGGTAGCGGAGTTGTAACTGTAGGCCCTCGGGAACATAGAGAAATCATGGTGTAATTGAACTTTTCATAAATTTTCATACCCCCCAAAATGGCTAAATCTGCCAATATCTCCTAAACTACAATAGCCAGGAATACGCCGATAGGCTCATTCGACGTAACTTTTGATTTGCTACAGTCTGGTAGCGGAGTTGTAACTGTAGGCCCTCGGGAACATAGAGAAATCATGGTGTAATTGAACTTTTCATAAATTTTCATACCCCCCAAAATGGCTAAATCTGCCAATATCTCCTAAACTACAATAGCCAGGAATACGCCGATAGGCTCATTCGACGTAACTTTTGATTTGCTACAGTCTGGTAGCGGTGTTGTAACTGTAGGCCCTCGGGAACATAGAGAAATCATGGTGTAATTGAACTTTTCATAAATTTTCATACCCCCCAAAATGGCTAAATCTGCCAATATCTCCTAAACTACAATAGCCAGGAATACGCCGATAGGCTCATTCGACGTAACTTTTGATTTGCTACAGTCTGGTAGCGGAGTTGTAACTGTAGGCCCTCGGGAACATAGAGAAATCGTGGTGTAATTGAACTTTTCATAAATTTTCATACCCCCCAAAATGGCTAAATCTGCCAATATCTCCTAAACTACAATAGCCAGGAATACGCCGATAGGCTCATTCGACGTAACTTTTGATTTGCTACAGTCTGGTAGCAGAGTTGTAACTGTAGGCCCTCGGGAACATAGAGAAATCATGGTGTAATTGAACTTTTCATAAATTTTCATACCCTCCAAAATGGCTAAATCTGCCAATATCTCCTAAACTACAATAGCCAGGAATACGCCGATAGACTCATTCGACGTAACTTTTGATTTGCTACAGTCTGGTAGCGGAGTTGTAACTGTAGGCCCTCGGGAACATAGAGAAATCATGGTGTAATTGAACTTTTCATAAATTTTCATACCCCCCAAAATGGCTAAATCTGCCAATATCTCCTAAACTACAATAGCCAGGAATACGCCGATAGGCTCATTCGACGTAACTTTTGATTTGCTACAGTCCGGTAGCGGAGTTGTAACTGTAGGCCCTCGGGAACATAGAGAAATCATGGTGTAATTGAACTTTTCATAAATTTTCATACCCCCCAAAATGGCTAAATCTGCCAATATCTCCTAAACTACAATAGCCAGGAACACGCCGATAGGCTCATTCGACGTAACTTTGTATTTGCTACAGTCTGGTAGCGGAGTTGTAACTGTAGGCCCTCGGGAACATAGAGAAATCATGGTGTAATTGAACTTTTCATAAATTTTCATACCCCCCAAAATGGCTAAATCTGCCAATATCTCCTAAACTACAATAGCCAGGAATACGCCGATAGGCTCATTCGACGTAACTTTTGATTTGCTACAGTCTGGTAGCGGAGTTGTAACTGTAGGCCCTCGGGAACATAGAGAAATCATGGTGTAATTGAACTTTTCATAAATTTTCATACCCCCCAAAATGGCTAAATCTGCCAATATCTCCTAAACTACAATAGCCAGGAATACGCCGATAGGCTCATTCGACGTAACTTTTGATTTGCTACAGTCTGGTAGCGGAGTTGTAACTGTAGGCCCTCGGGAACATAGAGAAATCGTGGTGTAATTGAACTTTTCATAAATTTTCATACCCCCCAAAATGGCTAAATCTGCCAATATCTCCTAAACTACAATAGCCAGGAATACGCCGATAAGCTCATTCGACGTAACTTTTGATTTGCTACAGTCTGGTAGCGGAGTTGTAACTGTAGGCCCTCGGGAACATAGAGAAATCATGGTGTAATTGAACTTTTCATAAATTTTCATACCCCTCAAAATGGCTAAATCTGCCAATATCTCCCAAACTACAATAGCCAGGAATACGCCGATAGGCTCATTCGACGTAACTTTTGATTTGCTACAGTCTGGTAGCGGAGTTGTAACTGTAGGCCCTCGGGAACATAGAGAAATCATGGTGTAATTGAACTTTTCATAAATTTTCATACCCCCCAAAATGGCTAAATCTGCCAATATCTCCTAAACTACAATAGCCAGGAATACGCCGATAGGCTCATTCGACGTAACTTTTGATTTGCTACAGTCTGGTAGCGGAGTTGTAACTGTAGGCCCTCGGGAACATAGAGAAATCATGGTGTAATTGAACTTTTCATAAATTTTCATACCCCCCAAAATGGCTTAATCTGCCAATATCTCCTAAACTACAATAGCCAGGAATACGCCGATAGGCTCATTCGACGTAACTTTTGATTTGTCACAGTCTGGTAGCGGAGTTGTAACTGTAGGCCCTCGGGAACATAGAGAAATCATGGCGTAATTGAACTTTTCATAAATTTTCATACCCCCCAAAATGGCTAAATCTGCCAATATCTCCTAAACTACAATAGCCAGGAATACGCCGATAGGCTCATTCGACGTAACTTTTGATTTGCTACAGTCTGGTAGCGGAGTTGTAACTGTAGGCCCTCGGGAACATAGAGAAATCATGGTGTAATTGAACTTTTCATAAATTTTCATACCCCCCAAAATGGCTAAATCTGCCAATATCTCCTAAACTACAATAGCCAGGAATACGCCGATAGGCTCATTCGACGTAACTTTTGATTTGCTACAGTCTGGTAGCGGAGTTGTAACTGTAGGCCCTCGGGAACATAGAGAAATCATGGTGTAATTGAACTTTTCATAAATTTTCATACCCCCCAAAATGGCTAAATCTGCCAATATCTCCTAAACTACAATAGCCAGGAATACGCCGATAGGCTCATTCGACGTAACTTTTGATTTGCTACAGTCTGGTAGCGGAGTTGTAACTGTAGGCCCTCGGGAACATAGAGAAATCATGGTGTAATTGAACTTTTCATAAATTTTCATACCCCCCAAAATGGCTAAATCTACCAATATCTCCTAAACTACAATAGCCAGGAATACGCCGATAGGCTCATTCGACGTAACTTTTGATTTGCTACAGTCTGGTAGCGGAGTTGTAACTGTAGGCCCTCGGGAACATAGAGAAATCATGGTGTAATTGAACTTTTCATAAATTTTCATACCCCCCAAAATGGCTAAATCTGCCAATATCTCCTAAACTACAATAGCCAGGAATACGCCGATAGGCTCATTCGACGTAACTTTTGATTTGCTACAGTCTGGTAGCGGAGTTGTAACTGTAGGCCCTCGGGAACATAGAGAAATCATGGTGTAATTGAACTTTTCATAAATTTTCATACCCCCCAAAATGGCTAAATCTGCCAATATCTCCTAAACTACAATAGCCAGGAATACGCCGATAGGCTCATTCGACGTAACTTTTGATTTGCTACAGTCTGGTAGCGGAGTTGTAACTGTAGGCCCTCGGGAACATAGAGAAATCATGGTGTAATTGAACTTTTCATAAATTTTCATACCCCCCAAAATGGCTAAATCTGCCAATATCTCCTAAACTACAATAGCCAGGAATACGCCGATAGGCTCATTCGACGTAACTTTTGATTTGCTACAGTCTGGTAGCGGAGTTGTAACTGTAGGCCCTCGGGAACATAGAGAAATCGTGGTGTAATTGAACTTTTCATAAATTTTCATACCCCCCAAAATGGCTAAATCTGCCAATATCTCCTAAACTACAATAGCCAGGAATACGCCGATAGGCTCATTCGACGTAACTTTTGATTTGCTACAGTCTGGTAGCAGAGTTGTAACTGTAGGCCCTCGGGAACATAGAGAAATCATGGTGTAATTGAACTTTTCATAAATTTTCATACCCTCCAAAATGGCTAAATCTGCCAATATCTCCTAAACTACAATAGCCAGGAATACGCCGATAGACTCATTCGACGTAACTTTTGATTTGCTACAGTCTGGTAGCGGAGTTGTAACTGTAGGCCCTCGGGAACATAGAGAAATCATGGTGTAATTGAACTTTTCATAAATTTTCATACCCCCCAAAATGGCTAAATCTGCCAATATCTCCTAAACTACAATAGCCAGGAATACGCCGATAGGCTCATTCGACGTAACTTTTGATTTGCTACAGTCTGGTAGCGGAGTTGTAACTGTAGGCCCTCGGGAACATAGAGAAATCATGGTGTAATTGAACTTTTCATAAATTTTCATACCCCCCAAAATGGCTAAATCTGCCAATATCTCCTAAACTACAATAGCCAGGAATACGCCGATAGGCTCATTCGACGTAACTTTTGATTTGCTACAGTCTGGTAGCGGAGTTGTAACTGTAGGCCCTCGGGAACATAGAGAAATCATGGTGTAATTGAACTTTTCATAAATTTTCATACCCCCCAAAATGGCTAAATCTGCCAATATCTCCTAAACTACAATAGCCAGGAATACGCCAATAGGCTCATTCGACGTAACTTTTGATTTGCTACAGTCTGGTAGCGGAGTTGTAACTGTAGGCCCTCGGGAACATAGAGAAATCATGGTGTAATTGAACTTTTCATAAATTTTCATACCCCCCAAAATGGCTAAATCTGCCAATATCTCCTAAACTACAATAGCCTGGAATACGCCGATAGGCTCATTCGACGTAACTTTTGATTTGCTACAGTCTGGTAGCGGAGTTGTAACTGTAGGCCCTCGGGAACATAGAGAAATCATGGTGTAATTGAACTTTTCATAAATTTTCATTCCCCCTAAAATGGCTAAATCTGCCAATATCTCCTAAACTACAATAGCCAGGAATACGCCGATAGGCTCATTCGACGTAACTTTTGATTTGCTACAGTCTGGTAGCGGAGTTGTAACTGTAGGCCCTCGGGAACATAGAGAAATCATGGTGTAATTGAACTTTTCATAAATTTTCATACCCCCCAAAATGGCTAAATCTGCCAATATCTCCTAAACTACAATAGCCAGGAATACGCCGATAGGCTCATTCGACGTAACTTTTGATTTGCTACAGTCTGGTAGCGGAGTTGTAACTGTAGGCCCTCGGGAACATAGAGAAATCATGGTGTAATTGAACTTTTCATAAATTTTCATACCCCCCAAAATGGCTAAATCTGCCAATATCTCCTAAACTACAATAGCCAGGAATACGCCGATAGGCTCATTCGACGTAACTTTTGATTTGCTACAGTCTGGTAGCGGAGTTGTAACTGTAGGCCCTCGGGAACATAGAGAAATCATGGTGTAATTGAACTTTTCATAAATTTTCATACCCCCCAAAATGGCTAAATCTGCCAATATCTCCTAAACTACAATAGCCAGGAATACGCCGATAGGCTCATTCGACGTAACTTTTGATTTGCTACAGTCTGGTAGCGGAGTTGTAACTGTAGGCCCTCGGGAACATAGAGAAATCATGGTGTAATTGAACTTTTCATAAATTTTCATACCCCCCAAAATGGCTAAATCTGCCAATATCTCCTAAACTACAATAGCCAGGAATACGCCGATAGGCTCATTCGACGAAACTTTTGATTTGCTACAGTCTGGTAGCGGAGTTGTAACTGTAGGCCCTCGGGAACATAGAGAAATCATGGTGTAATTCAACTTTTCATAAATTTTCATACCCCCCAAAATGGCTAAATCTGCCAATATCTCCTAAACTACAATAGCCAGGAATACGCCGATAGGCTCATTCGACGTAACTTTTGATTTGCTACAGTCTGGTAGCGGAGTTGTAACTGTAGGCCCTCGGGAACATAGAGAAATCATGGTGTAATTGAACTTTTCATAAATTTTCATACCCCCCAAAATGGCTAAATCTGCCAATATCTCCTAAACTACAATAGCCAGGAATACGCCGATAGGCTCATTCGACGTAACTTTCGAATTGCTACAGTCTGGTAGCGGAGTTGTAACTGTAGGCCCTCGGGAACATAGAGAAATCATGGTGTAATTGAACTTTTCATAAATTTTCATACCCCCCAAAATGGCTAAATCTGCCAATATCTCCTAAACTACAATAGCCAGGAATACGCCGATAGGCTCATTCGACGTAACTTTTGATTTGCTACAGTCTGGTAGCGGAGTTGTAACTGTAGGCCCTCGGGAACATAGAGAAATCATGGTGTAATTGAACTTTTCATAAATTTTCATACCCCTCAAAATGGCTAAATCTGCCAATATCTCCTAAACTACAATAGCCAGGAATACGCCGATAGGCTCATTCGACGTAACTTTTGATTTGCTACAGTCTGGTAGCGGAGTTGTAACTGTAGGCCCTCGGGAACATAGAGAAATCATGGTGTAATTGAACTTTTCATAAATTTTCATACCCCCCAAAATGGCTAAATCTGCCAATATCTCCTAAACTACAATAGCCAGGAATACGCCGATAGGCTCATTCGACGTAACTTTTGATTTGCTACAGTCTGGTAGCGGAGTTGTAACTGTAGGCCCTCGGGAACATAGAGAAATCATGGTGTAATTGAACTTTTCATAAATTTTCATACCCCCCGAAATGGCTAAATCTGCCAATATCTCCTAAACTACAATAGCCAGGAATACGCCGATAGGCTCATTCGACGTAACTTTTGATTTGCTACAGTCTGGTAGCGGAGTTGTAACTGTAGGCCCTCGGGAACATAGAGAAATCATGGTGTAATTGAACTTTTCATAAATTTTCATACCCCCCAAAATGGCTAAATCTGCCAATATCTCCTAAACTACAATAGCCAGGAATACGCCGATAGGCTCATTCGACGTAACTTTTGATTTGCTACAGTCTGGTAGCGGAGTTGTAACTGTAGACCCTCGGGAACATAGAGAAATCATGGTGTGATTGAACTTTTCATAAATTTTCATACCCCCCAAAATGGCTTAATCTGCCAATATCTCCTAAACTACAATAGCCAGGAATACGCCGATAGGCTCATTCGACGTAACTTTTGATTTGTCACAGTCTGGTAGCGGAGTTGTAACTGTAGGCCCTCGGGAACATAGAGAAATCATGGTGTAATTGAACTTTTCATAAATTTTCATACCCCCCAAAATGGCTAAATCTGCCAATATCTCCTAAACTACAATAGCCAGGAATACGCCGATAGGCTCATTCGACGTAACTTTTGATTTGCTACAGTCTGGTAGCGGAGTTGTAACTGTAGGCCCTCGGGAACATAGAGAAATCATGGTGTAATTGAACTTTTCATAAATTTTCATACCCCCCAAAATGGCTAAATCTGCCAATATCTCCTAAACTACAATAGCCAGGAATACGCCGATAGGCTCATTCGACGTAACTTTTGATTTGCTACAGTCTGGTAGCGGAGTTGTAACTGTAGGCCCTCGGGAACATAGAGAAATCATGGTGTAATTGAACTTTTCATAAATTTTCATACCCCCCAAAATGGCTAAATCTGCCAATATCTCCTAAACTACAATAGCCAGGAATACGCCGATAGGCTCATTCGACGTAACTTTTGATTTGCTACAGTCTGGTAGCGGAGTTGTAACTGTAGGCCCTCGGGAACATAGAGAAATCATGGTGTAATTGAACTTTTCATAAATTTTCATACCCCCCAAAATGGCTAAATCTACCAATATCTCCTAAACTACAATAGCCAGGAATACGCCGATAGGCTCATTCGACGTAACTTTTGATTTGCTACAGTCTGGTAGCGGAGTTGTAACTGTAGGCCCTCGGGAACATAGAGAAATCATGGTGTAATTGAACTTTTCATAAATTTTCATACCCCCCAAAATGGCTAAATCTGCCAATATCTCCTAAACTACAATAGCCAGGAATACGCCGATAGGCTCATTCGACGTAACTTTTGATTTGCTACAGTCTGGTAGCGGAGTTGTAACTGTAGGCCCTCGGGAACATAGAGAAATCATGGTGTAATTGAACTTTTCATAAATTTTCATACCCCCCAAAATGGCTAAATCTGCCAATATCTCCTAAACTACAATAGCCAGGAATACGCCGATAGGCTCATTCGACGTAACTTTTGATTTGCTACAGTCTGGTAGCGGAGTTGTAACTGTAGGCCCTCGGGAACATAGAGAAATCATGGTGTAATTGAACTTTTCATAAATTTTCATACCCCCCAAAATGGCTAAATCTGCCAATATCTCCTAAACTACAATAGCCAGGAATACGCCGATAGGCTCATTCGACGAAACTTTTGATTTGCTACAGTCTGGTAGCGGAGTTGTAACTGTAGGCCCTCGGGAACATAGAGAAATCATGGTGTAATTCAACTTTTCATAAATTTTCATACCCCCCAAAATGGCTAAATCTGCCAATATCTCCTAAACTACAATAGCCAGGAATACGCCGATAGGCTCATTCGACGTAACTTTTGATTTGCTACAGTCTGGTAGCGGAGTTGTAACTGTAGGCCCTCGGGAACATAGAGAAATCATGGTGTAATTGAACTTTTCATAAATTTTCATACCCCCCAAAATGGCTAAATCTGCCAATATCTCCTAAACTACAATAGCCAGGAATACGCCGATAGGCTCATTCGACGTAACTTTCGAATTGCTACAGTCTGGTAGCGGAGTTGTAACTGTAGGCCCTCGGGAACATAGAGAAATCATGGTGTAATTGAACTTTTCATAAATTTTCATACCCCCCAAAATGGCTAAATCTGCCAATATCTCCTAAACTACAATAGCCAGGAATACGCCGATAGGCTCATTCGACGTAACTTTTGATTTGCTACAGTCTGGTAGCGGAGTTGTAACTGTAGGCCCTCGGGAACATAGAGAAATCATGGTGTAATTGAACTTTTCATAAATTTTCATACCCCTCAAAATGGCTAAATCTGCCAATATCTCCTAAACTACAATAGCCAGGAATACGCCGATAGGCTCATTCGACGTAACTTTTTATTTGCTACAGTCTGGTAGCGGAGTTGTAACTGTAGGCCCTCGGGAACATAGAGAAATCATGGTGTAATTGAACTTTTCATAAATTTTCATACCCCCCAAAATGGCTAAATCTGCCAATATCTCCTAAACTTCAATAGCCAGGAATACGCCGATAGGCTCATTCGACGTAACTTTTGATTTGCTACAGTCTGGTAGCGGAGTTGTAACTGTAGGCCCTCGGGAACATAGAGAAATCATGGTGTAATTGAACTTTTCATAAATTTTCATACCCCCCGAAATGGCTAAATCTGCCAATATCTCCTAAACTACAATAGCCAGGAATACGCCGATAGGCTCATTCGACGTAACTTTTGATTTGCTACAGTCTGGTAGCGGAGTTGTAACTGTAGGCCCTCGGGAACATAGAGAAATCATGGTGTAATTGAACTTTTCATAAATTTTCATACCCCCCAAAATGGCTAAATCTGCCAATATCTCCTAAACTACAATAGCCAGGAATACGCCGATAGGCTCATTCGACGTAACTTTTGATTTGCTACAGTCTGGTAGCGGAGTTGTAACTGTAGACCCTCGGGAACATAGAGAAATCATGGTGTGATTGAACTTTTCATAAATTTTCATACCCCCCAAAATGGCTTAATCTGCCAATATCTCCTAAACTACAATAGCCAGGAATACGCCGATAGGCTCATTCGACGTAACTTTTGATTTGTCACAGTCTGGTAGCGGAGTTGTAACTGTAGGCCCTCGGGAACATAGAGAAATCATGGTGTAATTGAACTTTTCATAAATTTTCATACCCCCCAAAATGGCTAAATCTGCCAATATCTCCTAAACTACAATAGCCAGGAATACGCCGATAGGCTCATTCGACGTAACTTTTGATTTGCTACAGTCTGGTAGCGGAGTTGTAACTGTAGGCCCTCGGGAACATAGAGAAATCATGGTGTAATTGAACTTTTCATAAATTTTCATACCCCCCAAAATGGCTAAATCTGCCAATATCTCCTAAACTACAATAGCCAGGAATACGCCGATAGGCTCATTCGACGTAACCTTTGATTTGCTACAGTCTGGTAGCGGAGTTGTAACTGTAGGCCCTCGGGAACATAGAGAAATCATGGTGTAATTGAACTTTTCATAAATTTTCATACCCCCCAAAATGGCTAAATCTGCCAATATCTCCTAAACTACAATAGCCAGGAATACGCCGATAGGCTCATTCGACGTAACTTTTGATTTGCTACAGTCTGGTAGCGGAGTTGTAACTGTAGGCCCTCGGGAACATAGAGAAATCATGGTGTAATTGAACTTTTCATAAATTTTCATACCCCCCAAAATGGCTAAATCTACCAATATCTCCTAAACTACAATAGCCAGGAATACGCCGATAGGCTCATTCGACGTAACTTTTGATTTGCTACAGTCTGGTAGCGGAGTTGTAACTGTAGGCCCTCGGGAACATAGAGAAATCATGGTGTAATTGAACTTTTCATAAATTTTCATACCCCCCAAAATGGCTAAATCTGCCAATATCTCCTAAACTACAATAGCCAGGAATACGCCGATAGGCTCATTCGACGTAACTTTTGATTTGCTACAGTCTGGTAGCGGAGTTGTAACTGTAGGCCCTCGGGAACATAGAGAAATCATGGTGTAATTGAACTTTTCATAAATTTTCATACCCCCCAAAATGGCTAAATCTGCCAATATCTCCTAAACTACAATAGCCAGGAATACGCCGATAGGCTCATTCGACGTAACTTTTGATTTGCTACAGTCTGGTAGCGGAGTTGTAACTGTAGGCCCTCGGGAACATAGAGAAATCATGGTGTAATTGAACTTTTCATAAATTTTCATACCCCCCAAAATGGCTAAATCTGCCAATATCTCCTAAACTACAATAGCCAGGAATACGCCGATAAGCTCATTCGACGTAACTTTTGATTTGCTACAGTCTGGTAGCGGAGTTGTAACTGTAGGCCCTCGGGAACATAGAGAAATCGTGGTGTAATTGAACTTTTCATAAATTTTCATACCCCCCAAAATGGCTAAATCTGCCAATATCTCCTAAACTACAATAGCCAGGAATACGCCGATAGGCTCATTCGACGTAACTTTTGATTTGCTACAGTCTGGTAGCAGAGTTGTAACTGTAGGCCCTCGGGAACATAGAGAAATCATGGTGTAATTGAACTTTTCATAAATTTTCATACCCTCCAAAATGGCTAAATCTGCCAATATCTCCTAAACTACAATAGCCAGGAATACGCCGATAGGCTCATTCGACGTAACTTTTGATTTGCTACAGTCTGGTAGCGGAGTTGTAACTGTAGGCCCTCGGGAACATAGAGAAATCATGGTGTAATTGAACTTTTCATAAATTTTCATACCCCCCAAAATGGCTAAATCTGCCAATATCTCCTAAACTACAATAGCCAGGAATACGCCGATAGGCTCATTCGACGTAACTTTTGATTTGCTACAGTCTGGTAGCGGAGTTGTAACTGTAGGCCCTCGGGAACATAGAGAAATCATGGTGTAATTGAACTTTTCATAAATTTTCATACCCCCCAAAATGGCTAAATCTGCCAATATCTCCTAAACTACAATAGCCAGGAATACGCCAATAGGCTCATTCGACGTAACTTTTGATTTGCTACAGTCTGGTAGCGGAGTTGTAACTGTAGGCCCTCGGGAACATAGAGAAATCATGGTGTAATTGAACTTTTCATAAATTTTCATACCCCCCAAAATGGCTAAATCTGCCAATATCTCCTAAACTACAATAGCCTGGAATACGCCGATAGGCTCATTCGACGTAACTTTTGATTTGCTACAGTCTGGTAGCGGAGTTGTAACTGTAGGCCCTCGGGAACATAGAGAAATCATGGTGTAATTGAACTTTTCATAAATTTTCATACCCCCTAAAATGGCTAAATCTGCCAATATCTCCTAAACTACAATAGCCAGGAATACGCCGATAGGCTCATTCGACGTAACTTTTGATTTGCTACAGTCTGGTAGCGGAGTTGTAACTGTAGGCCCTCGGGAACATAGAGAAATCATGGTGTAATTGAACTTTTCATAAATTTTCATACCCCCCAAAATGGCTAAATCTGCCAATATCTCCTAAACTACAATAGCCAGGAATACGCCGATAGGCTCATTCGACGTAACTTTTGATTTGCTACAGTCTGGTAGCGGAGTTGTAACTGTAGGCCCTCGGGAACATAGAGAAATCATGGTGTAATTGAACTTTTCATAAATTTTCATACCCCCCAAAATGGCTAAATCTGCCAATATCTCCTAAACTACAATAGCCAGGAATACGCCGATAGGCTCATTCGACGTAACTTTTGATTTGCTACAGTCTGGTAGCGGAGTTGTAACTGTAGGCCCTCGGGAACATAGAGAAATCATGGTGTAATTGAACTTTTCATAAATTTTCATACCCCCCAAAATGGCTAAATCTGCCAATATCTCCTAAACTACAATAGCCAGGAATACGCCGATAGGCTCATTCGACGTAACTTTTGATTTGCTACAGTCTGGTAGCGGAGTTGTAACTGTAGGCCCTCGGGAACATAGAGAAATCATGGTGTAATTGAACTTTTCATAAATTTTCATACCCCCCAAAATGGCTAAATCTGCCAATATCTCCTAAACTACAATAGCCAGGAATACGCCGATAGGCTCATTCGACGAAACTTTTGATTTGCTACAGTCTGGTAGCGGAGTTGTAACTGTAGGCCCTCGGGAACATAGAGAAATCATGGTGTAATTGAACTTTTCATAAATTTTCATACCCCCCAAAATGGCTAAATCTGCCAATATCTCCTAAACTACAATAGCCAGGAATACGCCGATAGGCTCATTCGACGTAACTTTTGATTTGCTACAGTCTGGTAGCGGAGTTGTAACTGTAGGCCCTCGGGAACATAGAGAAATCATGGTGTAATTGAACTTTTCATAAATTTTCATACCCCCCAAAATGGCTAAATCTGCCAATATCTCCTAAACTACAATAGCCAGGAATACGCCGATAGGCTCATTCGACGTAACTTTCGAATTGCTACAGTCTGGTAGCGGAGTTGTAACTGTAGGCCCTCGGGAACATAGAGAAATCATGGTGTAATTGAACTTTTCATAAATTTTCATACCCCCCAAAATGGCTAAATCTGCCAATATCTCCTAAACTACAATAGCCAGGAATACGCCGATAGGCTCATTCGACGTAACTTTTGATTTGCTACAGTCTGGTAGCTGAGTTGTAACTGTAGGCCCTCGGGAACATAGAGAAATCATGGTGTAATTGAACTTTTCATAAATTTTCATACCCCTCAAAATGGCTAAATCTGCCAATATCTCCTAAACTACAATAGCCAGGAATACGCCGATAGGCTCATTCGACGTAACTTTTGATTTGCTACAGTCTGGTAGCGGAGTTGTAACTGTAGGCCCTCGGGAACATAGAGAAATCATGGTGTAATTGAACTTTTCATAAATTTTCATACCCCCCAAAATGGCTAAATCTGCCAATATCTCCTAAACTACAATAGCCAGGAATACGCCGATAGGCTCATTCGACGTAACTTTTGATTTGCTACAGTCTGGTAGCGGAGTTGTAACTGTAGGCCCTCGGGAACATAGAGAAATCATGGTGTAATTGAACTTTTCATAAATTTTCATACCCCCCAAAATGGCTAAATCTGCCAATATCTCCTAAACTACAATAGCCAGGAATACGCCGATAGGCTCATTCGACGTAACTTTTGATTTGCTACAGTCTGGTAGCTGAGTTGTAACTGTAGGCCCTCGGGAACATAGAGAAATCATGGTGTAATTGAACTTTTCATAAATTTTCATACCCCTCAAAATGGCTAAATCTGCCAATATCTCCTAAACTACAATAGCCAGGAATACGCCGATAGGCTCATTCGACGTAACTTTTGATTTGCTACAGTCTGGTAGCGGAGTTGTAACTGTAGGCCCTCGGGAACATAGAGAAATCATGGTGTAATTGAACTTTTCATAAATTTTCATACCCCCCAAAATGGCTAAATCTGCCAATATCTCCTAAACTACAATAGCCAGGAATACGCCGATAGGCTCATTCGACGTAACTTTTGATTTGCTACAGTCTGGTAGCGGAGTTGTAACTGTAGGCCCTCGGGAACATAGAGAAATCATGGTGTAATTGAACTTTTCATAAATTTTCATACCCCCCAAAATGGCTAAATCTGCCAATATCTCCTAAACTACAATAGCCAGGAATACGCCGATAGGCTCATTCGACGTAACTTTTGATTTGCTACAGTCTGGTTGCGGAGTTGTAACTGTAGGCCCTCGGGAACATAGAGAAATCATGGTGTAATTGAACTTTTCATAAATTTTCATACCCCCCAAAATGGCTAAATCTGCCAATATCTCCTAAACTACAATAGCCAGGAATACGCCGATAGGCTCATTCGACGTAACTTTTGATTTGCTACAGACTGGTAGCGGAGTTGTAACTGTAGGCCCTCGGGAACATAGAGAAATCATGGTGTAATTGAACTTTTCATAAATTTTCATACCCCCCAAAATGGCTAAATCTGCAAATATCTCCTAAACTACAATAGCCAGGAATACGCCGATAGGCTCATTCGACGTAACTTTTGATTTGCTACAGTCTGGTAGCGGAGTTGTAACTGTAGGCCCTCGGGAACATAGAGAAATCATGGTGTAATTGAACTTTTCATAAATTTTCATACCCCCCAAAATGGCTAAATCTGCAAATATCTCCTAAACTACAATAGCCAGGAATACGCCGATAGGCTCATTCGACGTAACTTTTGATTTGCTACAGTCTGGTAGCAAAGTTGTAACTGTAGGCCCTCGGGAACATAGAGAAATCATGGTGTAATTGAACTTTTCATAAATTTTCATACCCCCCAAAATGGCTAAATCTGCCAATATCTCCTAAACTACAATAGCCAGGAATACGCCGATAGGCTCATTCGACGTAACTTTTGATTTGCTACAGTCTGGTAGCGGAGTTGTAACTGTAGGCCCTCGGGAACATAGAGAAATCATGGTGTAATTGAACTTTTCATAAATTTTCATACCCCCCAAAATGGCTAAATCTGCCAATATCTCCTAAACTACAATAGCCAGGAATACGCCGATAGGCTCATTCGACGTAACTTTTGATTTGCTACAGTCTGGTAGCGGAGTTGTAACTGTAGGCCCTCGGGAACATAGAGAAATCATGGTGTAATTGAACTTTTCATAAATTTTCATACCCCCCAAAATGGCTAAATCTGCCAATATCTCCTAAACTACAATAGCCAGGAATACGCCGATAGGCTTATTCGACGTAACTTTTGATTTGCTACAGTCTAGTAGCGGAGTTGTAACTGTAGGCCCTCGGGAACATAGAGAAATCATGGTGTAATTGAACTTTTCATAAATTTTCATACCCCCCAAAATGGCTAAATCTGCCAATATCTCCTAAACTACAATAGCCAGGAATACGCCGATAGGCTTATTCGACGTAACTTTTGATTTGCTACAGTCTGGTAGCGGAGTTGTAACTGTAGGCCCTCGGGAACATAGAGAAATCATGGTGTAATTGAACTTTTCATAAATTTTCATACCCCCAAAAATGGCTAAATCTGCCAATATCTCCTAAACTACAACAGCCAGGAATACGCCGATAGGCTCATTCGACGTAACTTTTGATTTGCTACATTCTGGTAGCGGAGTTGTAACTGTAGGCCCTCGGGAACATAGAGAAATCATGGTGTAATTGAACTTTTCATAAATTTTCATACCCCCTAAAATGGCTAAATCCGCCAATATCTCCTAAACTACAATAGCCAGGAATACGCCGATAGGCTCATTCGACGTAACTTTTGATTTGCTACAGTCTGGTAGCGGAGTTGTAACTGTAGGCCCTCGGGAACATAGAGAAATCATGGTGTAATTGAACTTTTCATAAATTTTCATACCCCCCAAAATGGCTAAATCTGCCAATATCTCCTAAACTACAATAGCCAGGAATACGCCGATAGGCTCATTCGACGTAACTTTTGATTTGCTAGAGTCTGGTAGCGGAGTTGTAACTGTAGGCCCTCGGGAACATAGAGAAATCATGGTGTAATTGAACTTTTCATAAATTTTCATACCCCCCAAAATGGCTAAATCTGCCAATATCTCCTAAACTACAATAGCCAGGAATACGCCGATAGGCTCATTCGACGTAACTTTTGATTTGCTACAGTCTGGTAGCGGAGTTGTAACTGTAGGCCCTCGGGAACATAGAGAAATCATGGTGTAATTGAACTTTTCATAAATTTTCATACCCCCCAAAATGGCTAAATCTGCCAATATCTCCTAAACTACAATAGCCAGGAATACGCCGATAGGCTCATTCGACGTAACTTTTGATTTGCTACAGTCTGGTAGCGGAGTTGTAACTGTAGGCCCTCGGGAACATAGAGAAATCATGGTGTAATTGAACTTTTCATAAATTTTCATACCCCCCAAAATGGCTAAATCTGCCAATATCTCCTAAACTACAATAGCCAGGAATACGCCGATAGGCTCATTCGACGAAACTTTTGATTTGCTACAGTCTGGTAGCAGAGTTGTAACTGTAGGCCCTCGGGAACATAGAGAAATCATGGTGTAATTCAACTTTTCATAAATTTTCATACCCCCCAAAATGGCTAAATCTGCCAATATCTCCTAAACTACAATAGCCAGGAATACGCCGATAGGCTCATTCGACGTAACTTTTGATTTGCTACAGTCTGGTAGCGGAGTTGTAACTGTAGGCCCTCGGGAACATAGAGAAATCATGGTGTAATTGAACTTTTCATAAATTTTCATACCCCCCAAAATGGCTAAATCTGCCAATATCTCCTAAACTACAATAGCCAGGAATACGCCGATAGGCTCATTCGACGTAACTTTTGATTTGCTACAGTCTAGTAGCGGAGTTGTAACTGTAGGCCCTCGGGAACATAGAGAAATCATGGTGTAATTGAACTTTTCATAAATTTTCATACCCCCCAAAATGGCTAAATCTGCCAATATCTCCTAAACTACAATAGCCAGGAATACGCCGATAGGCTCATTCGACGTAACTTTTGATTTGCTACAGTCTGGTAGCGGAGTTGTAACTGTAGGCCCTCGGGAACATAGAGAAATCATGGTGTAATTAAACTTTTCATAAATTTTCATACCCCCAAAAATGGCTAAATCTGCCAATATCTCCTAAACTACAACAGCCAGGAATACGCCGATAGGCTCATTCGACGTAACTTTTGATTTGCTACATTCTGGTAGCGGAGTTGTAACTGTAGGCCCTCGGGAACATAGAGAAATCATGGTGTAATTGAACTTTTCATAAATTTTCATACCCCCTAAAATGGCTAAATCCGCCAATATCTCCTAAACTACAATAGCCAGGAATACGCCGATAGGCTCATTCGACGTAACTTTTGATTTGCTACAGTCTGGTAGCGGAGTTGTAACTGTAGGCCCTCGGGAACATAGAGAAATCATGGTGTAATTGAACTTTTCATAAATTTTCATACCCCCCAAAATGGCTAAATCTGCCAATATCTCCTAAACTACAATAGCCAGGAATACGCCGATAGGCTCATTCGACGTAACTTTTGATTTGCTAGAGTCTGGTAGCGGAGTTGTAACTGTAGGCCCTCGGGAACATAGAGAAATCATGGTGTAATTGAACTTTTCATAAATTTTCATACCCCCCAAAATGGCTAAATCTGCCAATATCTCCTAAACTACAATAGCCAGGAATACGCCGATAGGCTCATTCGACGTAACTTTTGATTTGCTACAGTCTGGTAGCGGAGTTGTAACTGTAGGCCCTCGGGAACATAGAGAAATCATGGTGTAATTGAACTTTTCATAAATTTTCATACCCCCCAAAATGGCTAAATCTGCCAATATCTCCTAAACTACAATAGCCAGGAATACGCCGATAGGCTCATTCGACGTAACTTTTGATTTGCTACAGTCTGGTAGCGGAGTTGTAACTGTAGGCCCTCGGGAACATAGAGAAATCATGGTGTAATTGAACTTTTCATAAATTTTCATACCCCCCAAAATGGCTAAATCTGCCAATATCTCCTAAACTACAATAGCCAGGAATACGCCGATAGGCTCATTCGACGAAACTTTTGATTTGCTACAGTCTGGTAGAAGAGTTGTAACTGTAGGCCCTCGGGAACATAGAGAAATCATGGTGTAATTCAACTTTTCATAAATTTTCATACCCCCCAAAATGGCTAAATCTGCCAATATCTCCTAAACTACAATAGCCAGGAATACGCCGATAGGCTCATTCGACGTAACTTTTGATTTGCTACAGTCTGGTAGCGGATTTGTAACTGTAGGCCCTCGGGAACATAGAGAAATCATGGTGTGATTGAACTTTTCATAAATTTTCATACCCCCCAAAATGGCTAAATCTGCCAATATCTCCTAAACTACAATAGCCAGGAATACGCCGATAGGCTCATTCGACGTAACTTTTGATTTGCTACAGTCTGGTAGCGGAGTTGTAACTGTAGGCCCTCGGGAACATAGAGAAATCATGGTGTAATTGAACTTTTCATAAATTTTCATACCCCCCAAAATGGCTAAATCTGCCAATATCTCCTAAACTACAATAGCCAGGAATACGCCGATAGGCTCATTCGACGTAACTTTTGATTTGCTACAGTCTGGTAGCGGAGTTGTAACTGTAGGCCCTCGGGAACATAGAGAAATCATGGTGTAATTGAACTTTTCATAAATTTTCATACCTCCCAAAATGGCTAAATCTGCCAATATCTCCTAAACTACAATAGCCAGGAATACGCCGATAGGCTCATTCGACGTAACTTTTGATTTGCTACAGTCTGGTAGCGGAGTTGTAACTGTAGGCCCTCGGGAACATAGAGAAATCATGGTGTAATTGAACTTTTCATAAATTTTCATACCCCCCCAAAATGGCTAAATCTGCCAATATCTCCTAAACTACGATAGCCAGGAATACGCCGATAGGCTCATTCGACGTAACTTTTGATTTGCTACAGTCTGGTAGCGGAGTTGTAACTGTAGGCCCTCGGGAACATAGAGAAATCGTGGTGTAATTGAACTTTTCATAAATTTTCATACCCCCCAAAATGGCTAAATCTGCCAATATCTCCTAAACTACAATAGCCAGGAATACGCCGATAGGCTCATTCGACGTAACTTTTGATTTGCTACAGTCTGGTAGCGGAGTTGTAACTGTAGGCCCTCGGGAACATAGAGAAATCATGGTGTAATTGAACTTTACATAAATTTTCATACCCCCCAAAATGGCTAAATCTGCCAATATCTCCTAAACTACAATAGCCAGGAATACGCCGATAGGCTCATTCGACGTAACTTTTGATTTGCTACAGTCTGGTAGCGGAGTTGTAACTGTAGGCCCTCGGGAACATAGAGAAATCATGGTGTAATTGAACTTTTCATAAATTTTCATACCCCCCAAAATGGCTAAATCTGCCAATATCTCCTAAACTACAATAGCCAGGAATACGCCGATAGGCTCATTCGACGTAACTTTTGATTTGCTACAGTCTGGTAGCGGAGTTGTAACTGTAGGCCCTCGGGAACATAGAGAAATCATGGTGTAATTGAACTTTTCATAAATTTTGATACCCCCCAAAATGGCTAAATCTGCAAATATCTCCTAAACTACAATAGCCAGGAATACGCCGATAGGCTCATTCGACGTAACTTTTGATTTGCTACAGTCTGGTAGCGGAGTTGTAACTGTAGGCCCTCGGGAACATAGAGAAATCATGGTGTAATTGAACTTTTCATAAATTTTCATACCCCCCAAAATGGCTAAATCTGCCAATATCTCCTAAACTACAATAGCCAGGAATACGCCGATAGGCTCATTCGACGAAACTTTTGATTTGCTACAGTCTGGTAGCGGAGTTGTAACTGTAGGCCCTCGGGAACATAGAGAAATCATGGTGTAATTGAACTTTTCATAAATTTTCATACCCCCTAAAATGGCTAAATCCGCCAATATCTCCTAAACTACAATAGCCAGGAATACGCCGATAGGCTCATTCGACGTAACTTTTGATTTGCTACAGTCTGGTAGCGGAGTTGTAACTGTAGGCCCTCGGGAACATAGAGAAATCATGGTGTAATTGAACTTTTCATAAATTTTCATACCCCCCAAAATGGCTAAATCTGCCAATATCTCCTAAACTACAATAGCCAGGAATACGCCGATAGGCTCATTCGACGTAACTTTTGATTTGCTACAGTCTGGTAGCGGAGTTGTAACTGTAGGCCCTCGGGAACATAGAGAAATCATGGTGTAATTGAACTTTTCATAAATTTTCATACCCCCCAAAATGGCTAAATCTGCCAATATCTCCTAAACTACAATAGCCAGGAATACGCCGATAGGCTCATTCGACGTAACTTTTGATTTGCTACAGTCTGGTAGCGGAGTTGTAACTGTAGGCCCTCGGGAACATAGAGAAATCATGGTGTAATTGAACTTTTCATAAATTTTCATACCCCCCAAAATGGCTAAATCTGCCAATATCTCCTAAACTACAATAGCCAGGAATACGCCGATAGGCTCATTCGACGTAACTTTTGATTTGCTACAGTCTGGTAGCGGAGTTGTAACTGTAGGCCCTCGGGAACATAGAGAAATCATGGTGTAATTGAACTTTTCATAAATTTTCATACCCCCCAAAATGGCTAAATCTGCCAATATCTCCTAAACTACAATAGCCAGGAATACGCCGATAGGCTCATTCGACGAAACTTTTGATTTGCTACAGTCTGGTAGCAGAGTTGTAACTGTAGGCCCTCGGGAACATAGAGAAATCATGGTGTAATTCAACTTTTCATAAATTTTCATACCCCCCAAAATGGCTAAATCTGCCAATATCTCCTAAACTACAATAGCCAGGAATACGCCGATAGGCTCATTCGACGTAACTTTTGATTTGCTACAGTCTGGTAGCGGAGTTGTAACTGTAGGCCCTCGGGAACATAGAGAAATCATGGTGTAATTGAACTTTTCATAAATTTTCATACCTCCCAAAATGGCTAAATCTGCCAATATCTCCTAAACTACAATAGCCAGGAATACGCCGATAGGCTCATTCGACGTAACTTTTGATTTGCTACAGTCTGGTAGCGGAGTTGTAACTGTAGGCCCTCGGGAACATAGAGAAATCATGGTGTAATTGAACTTTTCATAAATTTTCATACCCCCCAAAATGGCTAAATCTGCCAATATCTCCTAAACTACAATAGCCAGGAATACGCCGATAGGCTCATTCGACGTAACTTTTGATTTGCTACAGTCTGGTAGCGGAGTTGTAACTGTAGGCCCTCGGGAACATAGAGAAATCATGGTGTAATTGAACTTTTCATAAATTTTCATACCTCCCAAAATGGCTAAATCTGCCAATATCTCCTAAACTACAATAGCCAGGAATACGCCGATAGGCTCATTCGACGTAACTTTTGATTTGCTACAGTCTGGTAGCGGAGTTGTAACTGTAGGCCAGGGGTGGGCAAACTTTTGAGCTCGCGGGCCGCATTCAATATCTGAATCCATTCGCGGGCCGCACTATATAAAATTGGGATTATGAACCAAAACGCAATATTGGAATTTGATTATATAGCGAAGACATGTAGATAATATATAGGCTTATTTAAAACAAACCAAACATTGCTTTGATGATATCGTACACGCGTCAGAAACAGTGGCGAGATTTCATAGGCTGGTCGACTTCAATTACCAATTTGTCAAAACTATAGTGATGAAAGTCGGTTGTCCCGATTCTTAGAACAGGATTGAAATTTAAATCTGTGCGCACCGATCTGTTCATAGATTTACTAATCCTACTTTTGGTTCAGTTCCAGGACACACAATGCTGACAGCATCATAACGATGTTAGCTTCAAACCATACGCTTCTACTATGTGTAATAGATAAAATATAAAAAAATCTACCTAAGACACGCGCGAATCGTTTTTTGTAAGCACATCACTGAAATAATGAAAACTGGGGTGGCCAATCTGAAATCATACTCGTTATCCGAATTATGTCAATCTCGTTCATGATTTCTGTGATGTTTAGCAGTTGAAACCTTTGAAACTGCGTGGGCCTTGAGATCGGGCTGTCGCGCCAGAAATGAAACATAAAAAATAGTATAGGAAGCATTTACCCTAGCACAGTGGTTCTCAGACTTTTTAAGACACGCTACCCCCCTCTTATGATGGTGAAGGATTTCGCGCCCCCTTATGGTCATATCACAAAACGCAACCAGGATGCTACCAAACCTAACGGATAGTTTGATGGCATGAACGGTTACGGCTGTGGATGAGAGAGATTTTTAAATATGAAATTCAGACTAAACACGGAGCAATAATTTTGAACCGGATGTAAATCGCGCTTAGCGCGAAAAAATTTTCAGTTGAGCTCAGCTTCGCGCCCCCTTCAGATGCTTTCACGCCCCCAAGGGTGCGCGGCCCCCAGTTTCAGAAACACTGCCTTCGAATATTGTTAATAAGTTTCTTCAGACTGTCGCGGGCCGCACGGAACGGCGTTGCGGGCCGCATGCGGCCCGCGGGCCGTAGTTTGCCCACCCCTGCTGTAGGCCCTCGGGAACATAGAGAAATCATGGTGTAATTGAACTTTTCATAAATTTTCATACCCCCCAAAATGGCTAAATCTGCCAATATCTCCTAAACTACAATAGCCAGGAATACGCCGATAGGCACATTCGACGTAACTTTTGATTTGCTACAGTCTGGTAGCGGAGTTGTAACTGTAGGCCCTCGGGAACATAGAGAAATCGTGGTTTAATTGAACTTTTCATAAATTTTCATACCCCCCAAAATGGCTAAATCTGCCAATATCTCCTAAACTACAATAGCCAGGAATACGCCGATAGGCTCATTCGACGTAACTTTTGATTTGCTACAGTCTGGTAGCGGAGTTGTAACTGTAGGCCCTCGGGAACATAGAGAAATCATGGTGTAATTGAACTTTACATAAATTTTCTTACCCCCCAAAATGGCTAAATCTGCCAATATCTCCTAAACTACAATAGCCAGGAATACGCCGATAGGCTCATTCGACGTAACTTTTGATTTGCTACAGTCTGGTAGCGGAGTTGTAACTGTAGGCCCTCGGGAACATAGAGAAATCATGGTGTAATTGAACTTTTCATAAATTTTCATACCCCCCAAAATGGCTAAATCTGCCAATATCTCCTAAACTACAATAGCCAGGAATACGCCGATAGGCTCATTCGACGTAACTTTTGATTTGCTACAGTCTGGTAGCGGAGTTGTAACTGTAGGCCCTCGGGAACATAGAGAAATCATGGTGTAATTGAACTTTTCATAAATTTTCATACCCCCCAAAATGGCTAAATCTGCAAATATCTCCTAAACTACAATAGCCAGGAATACGCCGATAGGCTCATTCGACGTAACTTTTGATTTGCTACAGTCTGGTAGCGGAGTTGTAACTGTAGGCCCTCGGGAACATAGAGAAATCATGGTGTAATTGAACTTTTCATAAATTTTCATACCCCCCAAAATGGCTAAATCTGCCAATATCTCCTAAACTACAATAGCCAGGAATACGCCGATAGGCTCATTCGACGAAACTTTTGATTTGCTACAGTCTGGTAGCGGAGTTGTAACTGTAGGCCCTCGGGAACATAGAGAAATCATGGTGTAATTCAACTTTTCATAAATTTTCATACCCCCCAAAATGGCTAAATCTGCCAATATCTCCTAAACTACAATAGCCAGGAATACGCCGATAGGCTCATTCGACGTAACTTTTGATTTGCTACAGTCTGGTAGCGGAGTTGTAACTGTAGGCCCTCGGGAACATAGAGAAATCATGGTGTAATTGAACTTTTCATAAATTTTCATACCCCCCAAAATGGCTAAATCTGCCAATATCTCCTAAACTACAATAGCCAGGAATACGCCGATAGGCTCATTCGACGTAACTTTTGATTTGCTACAGTCTGGTAGCGGAGTTGTAACTGTAGGCCCTCGGGAACATAGAGAAATCATGGTGTAATTGAACTTTTCATAAATTTTCATACCCCCCAAAATGGCTAAATCTGCCAATATCTCCTAAACTACAATAGCCAGGAATACGCCGATAGGCTCATTCGACGTAACTTTTGATTTGCTACAGTCTGGTAGCGGAGTTGTAACTGTAGGCCCTCGGGAACATAGAGAAATCATGGTGTAATTGAACTTTTCATAAATTTTCATACCCCCCAAAATGGCTAAATCTGCCAATATCTCCTAAACTACAATAGCCAGGAATACGCCGATAGGCTCATTCGACGTAACTTTTGATTTGCTACAGTCTGGTAGCGGAGTTGTAACTGTAGGCCCTCGGGAACATAGAGAAATCATGGTGTAATTGAACTTTTCATAAATTTTCATACCCCCCAAAATGGCTAAATCTGCCAATATCTCCTAAACTACAATAGCCAGGAATACGCCGATAGGCTCATTCGACGTAACTTTTGATTTGCTACAGTCTGGTAGCGGAGTTGTAACTGTAGGCCCTCGGGAACATAGAGAAATCATGGTGTAATTGAACTTTTCATAAATTTTCATACCCCCCAAAATGGCTAAATCTGCCAATATCTCCTAAACTACAATAGCCAGGAATACGCCGATAGGCTCATTCGTCGTAACTTTTGATTTGCTACAGTCTGGTAGCGGAGTTGTAACTGTAGGCCCTCGGGAACATAGAGAAATCATGGTGTAATTGAACTTTTCATAAATTTTCATACCCCCCAAAATGGCTTAATCTGCCAATATCTCCCAAACTACGATAGCCAGGAATACGCCGATAGGCTCATTCGACGTAACTTTTGATTTGCTACAGTCTGGTAGCGGAGTTGTAACTGTAGTCCCTCGGGAACATAGAGAAATCATGGTGTAATTGAACTTTTCATAAATTTTCATACCCCCCAAAATGGCTAAATCTGCCAATATCTCCTAAACTACAATAGCCAGGAATACGCCGATAGGCTCATTCGACGTAACTTTTGATTTGCTACAGTTTGATAGCGGAGTTGTAACTGTAGGCCCTCGGGAACATAGAGAAATCATGGTGTAATTGAACTTTTCATAAATTTTCATACCCCCCAAAATGGTAAATCTGCCAATATCTCCCAAACTACAATAGCCAGGAATACGCCGATAGGCTCATTCGACGTAACTTTTGATTTGCTACAGTCTGGTAGCGGAGTTGTAACTGTAGGCCCTCGGGAACATAGAGAAATCATGGTGTAATTGAACTTTTCATAAATTTTCATACCCCCAAAATAGCTAAATCTGCCAATATCTCCTAAACTACAATAGCCAGGAATACGCCGATAGGCTCATTCGACGTAACTTTTGATTTGCTACAGTCTGGTAGCGGAGTTGTAACTGTAGGCCCTCGGGAACATAGAGAAATCATGGTGTAATTGAACTTTTCATAAATTTTCATACCCCCCAAAATGGCTAAATCTGCCAATATCTCCTAAACTACAATAGCCAGGAATACGCCGATAGGCTCATTCGACGTAACTTTTGATTTGCTACAGTCTGGTAGCGGAGTTGTAACTGTAGGCCCTCGGGAACATAGAGAAATCATGGTGTAATTGAACTTTTCATAAATTTTCATACCCCCCAAAATGGCTAAATCTGCCAATATCTCCTAAACTACAATAGCCAGGAATACGCCGATAGGCTCATTCGACGTAACTTTTGATTTGCTACAGTCTGGTAGCGGAGTTGTAACTGTAGGCCCTCGGGAACATAGAGAAATCATGGTGTAATTGAACTTTTCATAAATTTTCATACCCCCCAAAATGGCTAAATCTGCCAATATCTCCTAAACTACAATAGCCAGGAATACGCCGATAGGCTCATTCGACGTAACTTTTGATTTGCTACAGTCTGGTAGCGGAGTTGTAACTGTAGGCCCTCGGGAACATAGAGAAATCATGGTGTAATTGAACTTTTCATAAATTTTCATACCCCCCGAAATGGCTAAATCTGCCAATATCTTTTAAACTACAATAGCCAGGAATACGCCGATAGGCTCATTCGACGTAACTTTTGATTTGCTACAGTCTGGTAGCGGAGTTGTAACTGTAGGCCCTCGGGAACATAGAGAAATCATGGTGTAATTGAACTTTTCATAAATTTTCATACCCCCCAAAATGGTAAATCTGCCAATATCTCCCAAACTACAATAGCCAGGAATACGCCGATAGGCTCATTCGACGTAACTTTTGATTTGCTACAGTCTGGTAGCGGAGTTGTAACTGTAGGCCCTCGGGAACATAGAGAAATCATGGTGTAATTGAACTTTTCATAAATTTTCATACCCCCTAAAATAGCTAAATCTGCCAATATCTCCTAAACTACAATAGCCAGGAATACGCCGATAGGCTCATTCGACGTAACTTTTGATTTGCTACAGTCTGGTAGCGGAGTTGTAACTGTAGGCCCTCGGGAACATGGAGAAATCATGGTGTAATTGATCTTTTCATAAATTTTCATACCCCCCAAAATGGCTAAATCTGCCAATATCTCCTAAACTACAATAGCCAGGAATACGCCGATAGGCTCATTCGACGTAACTTTTGATTTGCTACAGTCTGGTAGCGGAGTTGTAACTGTAGGCCCTCGGGAACATAGAGAAATCGTGGTGTAATTGAACTTTTCATAAATTTTCATACCCCCCAAAATGGCTAAATCTGCCAATATCTCCTAAACTACAATAGCCAGGAATACGCCGATAGGCTCATTCGACGTAACTTTTGATTTGCTACAGTCTGGTAGCGGAGTTGTAACTGTAGGCCCTCGGGAACATAGAGAAATCATGGTGTAATTGAACTTTTCATAAATTTTCATACCCCCCAAAATGGCTAAATCTGCCAATATCTCCTAAACTACAATAGCCAGGAATACGCCGATAGGCTCATTCGACGTAACTTTTGATTTGCTACAGTCTGGTAGCGGAGTTGTAACTGTAGGCCCTCGGGAACATAGAGAAATCATGGTGTAATTGAACTTTTCATAAATTTTCATACCCCCCAAAATGGCTAAATCTGCCAATATCTCCTAAACTACAATAGCCAGGAATACGCCGATAGGCTCATTCGACGTAACTTTTGATTTGCTACAGTCTGGTAGCGGAGTTGTAACTGTAGGCCCTCGGGAACATATAGAAATCATGGTGTAATTGAACTTTTCATAAATTTTCAGACCCCCCAAAATGGCTAAATCTGCCAATATCTCCTAAACTACAATAGCCAGGAATACGCCGATAGGCTCATTCGACGTAACTTTTGATTTGCTACAGTCTGGTAGCGGAGTTGTAACTGTAGGCCCTCGGGAACATAGAGAAATCATGGTGTAATTGAACTTTTCATAAATTTTCGTACCCCCCAAAATGGCTAAATCTGCCAATATCTCCTAAACTACAATAGCCAGGAATACGCCGATAGGCTCATTCGACGTAACTTTTGATTTGCTACAGTCTGGTAGCGGAGTTGTAACTGTAGGCCCTCGGGAACATAGAGAAATCATGGTGTAATTGAACTTTTCATAAATTTTCATACCCCCCAAAATGGCTAAATCTGCAAATATCTCCTAAACTACAATAGCCAGGAATACGCCAATAGGCTCATTCGACGTAACTTTTGATTTGCTACAGTCTGGTAGCGGAGTTGTAACTGTAGGCCCTCGGGAACATAGAGAAATCATGGTGTAATTGAACTTTTCATAAATTTTCATACCCCCCAAAATGGCTAAATCTGCCAATATCTCCTAAACTACAATAGCCAGGAATACGCCGATAGGCTCATTCGACGTAACTTTTGATTTGCTACAGTCTGGTAGCGGAGTTGTAACTGTAGGCCCTCGGGAACATAGAGAAATCATGGTGTAATTGAACTTTCCATAAATTTTCATACCCCCCAAAATGGCTAAATCTGCCAATATCTCCTAAACTACAATAGCCAGGAATACGCCGATAGGCTCATTCGACGTAACTTTTGATTTGCAACAGTCTGGTAGCGGAGTTGTAACTGTAGGCCCTCGGGAACATAGAGAAATCATGGTGTAATTGAACTTTTCATAAATTTTCATACCCCCCAAAATGGCTAAATCTGCCAATATCTCCTAAACTACAATAGCCAGGAATACGCCGATAGGCTCATTCGACGTAACTTTTGATTTGCTACAGTCTGGTAGCGGAGTTGTAACTGTAGGCCCTCGGGAACATAGAGAAATCATGGTGTAATTGAACTTTTCATAAATTTTCATACCCCCCAAAATGGCTAAATCTGCCAATATCTCCTAAACTACAATAGCCAGGAATACGCCGATAGGCTCATTCGACGTAACTTTTGATTTGCTACAGTCTGGTAGCGGAGTTGTAACTGTAGGCCCTCGGGAACATAGAGAAATCATGGTGTAATTGAACTTTTCATAAATTTTCATACCCCCCAAAATGGCTAAATCTGCCAATATCTCCTAAACTACAATAGCCAGGAATACGCCGATAGGCTCATTCGACGTAACTTTTGATTTGCTACAGTCTGGTAGCGGAGTTGTAACTGTAGGCCCTCGGGAACATAGATAAATCATGGTGTAATTGAACTTTTCATAAATTTTCATACCCCCCAAAATGGCTAAATCTGCCAATATCTCCTAAACTACAATAGCCAGGAATACGCCGATAGGCTCATTCGACGTAACTTTTGATTTGCTACAGTCTGGTAGCGGAGTTGCAACTGTAGGCCCTCGGGAACATAGAGAAATCATGGTGTAATTGAACTTTTCATAAATTTTCATACCCCCCAAAATGGCTAAATCTGCCAATATCTCCTAAACTACAATAGCCAGGAATACGCCGATAGGCTCATTCGACGTAACTTTTGATTTGCTACAGTCTGGTAGCGGAGTTGTAACTGTAGGCCCTCGGGAACATAGAGAAATCATGGTGTAATTGAACTTTTCATAAATTTTCATACCCCCCAAAATGGCTAAATCTGCCAATATCTCCTAAACTACAATAGCCAGGAATACGCCGATAGGCTCATTCGACGTAACTTTTGATTTGCTACAGTCTGGTAGCGGAGTTGTAACTGTAGGCCCTCGGGAACATAGAGAAATCATGGTGTAATTGAACTTTTCATAAATTTTCATACCCCCCAAAATGGCTAAATCTGCCAATATCTCCTAAACTACAATAGCCAGGAATGCGCCGATAGGCTCATTCGACGTAACTTTTGATTTGCTACAGTCTGGTAGCGGAGTTGTAACTGTAGGCCCTCGGGAACATAGAGAAATCATGGTGTAATTGAACTTTTCATAAATTTTCATACCCCCCAAAATGGCTAAATCTGCCAATATCTCCTAAACTACAATAGCCAGGAATACGCCGATAGGTTCATTCGACGTAACTTTTGATTTGCTACAGTCTGGTAGCGGAGTTGTAACTGTAGGCCCTCGGGAACATAGAGAAATCATGGTGTAATTGAACTTTTCATAAATTTTCATACCCCCCAAAATGGCTAAATCTGCCAATATCTCCTAAACTACAATAGCCAGGAATACGCCGATAGGCTCATTCGACGTAACTTTTGATTTGCTACAGTCTGGTAGCGGAGTTGTAACTGTAGGCCCTCGGGAACATAGAGAAATCATGGTGTAATTGAACTTTTCATAAATTTTCATACACCCCAAAATGGCTAAATCTGCCAATATCTCCTAAACTACAATAGCCAGGAATACGCCGATAGGTTCATTCGACGTAACTTTTGATTTGCTACAGTCTGGTAGCGGAGTTGTAACTGTAGGCCCTCGGGAACATAGAGAAATCATGGTGTAATTGAACTTTTCATAAATTTTCATACCCCCCAAAATGGCTAAATCTGCCAATATCTCCTAAACTACAATAGCCAGGAATACGCCGATAGGCTCATTCGACGTAACTTTTGATTTGCTACAGTCTGGTAGCGGAGTTGTAACTGTAGGCCCTCGGGAACATAGAGAAATCATGGTGTAATTGAACTTTTCATAAATTTTCATACACCCCAAAATGGCTAAATCTGCCAATATCTCCTAAACTACAATAGCCAGGAATACGCCGATAGGCTCATTCGACGTAACTTTTGATTTGCTACAGTCGGGTAGCGGAGTTGTAACTGTAGGCCCTCGGGAACATAGAGAAATCATGGTGTAATTGAACTTTTCATAAATTTTCATACCCCCCAAAATAGCTGAATCTGCCAATATCTCCTAAACTACAATAGCCAGGAATACGCCGATAGGCTCATTCGACGTAACTTTTGATTTGCTACAGTCTGGTAGCGGAGTTGTAACTGTAGGCCCTCGGGAACATAGAGAAATCATGGTGTAATTGAACTTTTCATAAATTTTCATATCCCCCAAAATGGCTAAATCTGCCAATATCTCCTAAACTACAATAGCCAGGAATACGCCGATAGGCTCATTCGACGTAACTTTTGATTTGCTACAGTCTGGTAGCGGAGTTGTAACTGTAGGCCCTCGGGAACATGGAGAAATCATGGTGTAATTGAACTTTTCATAAATTTTCATACCCCCCGAAATAGCTAAATCTGCCAATATCTCCTAAACTACAATAGCCAGGAATACGCCGATAGGCTCATTCGACGTAACTTTTGATTTGCCACAGTCTGGTAGCGGAGTTGTAACTGTAGGCCCTCGGGAACATAGAGAAATCATGGTGTAATTGAACTTTTCATAAATTTTCATACCCCCCAAAATGGCTAAATCTGCCAATATCTCCTAAACTACAATAGCCAGGAATACGCCGATAGGCTCATTCGACGTAACTTTTGATTTGCTACAGTCTGGTAGCGGAGTTGTAACTGTAGGCCCTCGGGAACATAGAGAAATCATGGTGTAATTGAACTTTTCATAAATTTTCATACCCCCCAAAATGGCTAAATCTGCCAATATCTCCTAAACTACAATAGCCAGGAATACGCCGATAGGCTCATTCGACGTAACTTTTGATTTGCTACAGTCTGGTAGCGGAGTTGTAACTGTAGGCCCTCGGGAACATAGAGAAATCATGGTGTAATTGAACTTTTCATAAATTTTCATACCCCCCAAAATGGCTAAATCTGCCAATATCTCCTAAACTACAATAGCCAGGAATACGCCGATAGGCTCATTCGACGTAACTTTTGATTTGCTACAGTCTGGTAGCGGAGTTGTAACTGTAGGCCCTCGGGAACATAGAGAAATCATGGTGTAATTGAACTTTTCATAAATTTTCATACCCCCCAAAATGGCTAAATCTGCCAATATCTCCTAAACTACAATAGCCAGGAATACGCCGATAGGCTCATTCGACGTAACTTTTGATTTGCTACAGTCTGGTAGCGGAGTTGTAACTGTAGGCCCTCGGGAACATAGAGAAATCATGGTGTAATTGAACTTTTCATAAATTTTCATACCCCCCAAAATGGCTAAATCTGCCAATATCTCCTAAACTACAATAGCCAGGAATACGCCGATAGGCTCATTCGACGTAACTTTTGATTTGCTACAGTCTGGTAGCGGAGTTGTAACTGTAGGCCCTCGGGAACATAGAGAAATCATGGTGTAATTGAACTTTTCATAAATTTTCATACCCCCCAAAATGGCTAAATCTGCCAATATCTCCTAAACTACAATAGCCAGGAATACGCCGATAGGCTCATTCGACGTAACTTTTGATTTGCTACAGTCTGGTAGCGGAGTTGTAACTGTAGGCCCTCGGGAACATAGAGAAATCATGGTGTAATTGAACTTTTCATAAATTTTCATACCCCCCAAAATGGCTAAATCTGCCAATATCTCCTAAACTACAATAGCCAGGAATACGCCGATAGGCTCATTCGACGTAACTTTTGATTTGCTACAGTCTGGTAGCGGAGTTGTAACTGTAGGCCCTCGGGAACATAGAGAAATCATGGTGTAATTGAACTTTTCATAAATTTTCATACCCCCCAAAATGGCTAAATCTGCCAATATCTCCTAAACTACAATAGCCAGGAATACGCCGATAGGCTCATTCGACGTAACTTTTGATTTGCTACAGTCTGGTAGCGGAGTTGTAACTGTAGGCCCTCGGGAACATAGAGAAATCATGGTGTAATTGAACTTTTCATAAATTTTCATACCCCCCAAAATGGCTAAATCTGCCAATATCTCCTAAACTACAATAGCCAGGAATACGCCGATAGGCTCATTCGACGTAACTTTTGATTTGCTACAGTCTGGTAGCGGAGTTGTAACTGTAGGCCCTCGGGAACATAGAGAAATCATGGTGTAATTGAACTTTTCATAAATTTTCATACCCCCCAAAATGGCTAAATCTGCCAATATCTCCTAAACTACAATAGCCAGGAATACGCCGATAGGCTCATTCGACGTAACTTTTGATTTGCTACAGTCTGGTAGCGGAGTTGTAACTGTAGGCCCTCGGGAACATAGAGAAATCATGGTGTAATTGAACTTTTCATAAATTTTCATACCCCCCAAAATGGCTAAATCTGCCAATATCTCCTAAACTACAATAGCCAGGAATACGCCGATAGGCTCATTCGACGTAACTTTTGATTTGCTACAGTCTGGTAGCGGAGTTGTAACTGTAGGCCCTCGGGAACATAGAGAAATCATGGTGTAATTGAACTTTTCATAAATTTTCATACCCCCCAAAATGGCTAAATCTGCCAATATCTCCTAAACTACAATAGCCAGGAATACGCCGATAGGCTCATTCGACGTAACTTTTGATTTGCTACAGTCTGGTAGCGGAGTTGTAACTGTAGGCCCTCGGGAACATAGAGAAATCATGGTGTAATTGAACTTTTCATAAATTTTCATACCCCCCAAAATGGCTAAATCTGCCAATATCTCCTAAACTACAATAGCCAGGAATACGCCGATAGGCTCATTCGACGTAACTTTTGATTTGCTACAGTCTGGTAGCGGAGTTGTAACTGTAGGCCCTCGGGAACATAGAGAAATCATGGTGTAATTGAACTTTTCATAAATTTTCATACCCCCCAAAATGGCTAAATCTGCCAATATCTCCTAAACTACAATAGCCAGGAATACGCCGATAGGCTCATTCGACGTAACTTTTGATTTGCTACAGTCTGGTAGCGGAGTTGTAACTGTAGGCCCTCGGGAACATAGAGAAATCATGGTGTAATTGAACTTTTCATAAATTTTCATACCCCCCAAAATGGCTAAATCTGCCAATATCTCCTAAACTACAATAGCCAGGAATACGCCGATAGGCTCATTCGACGTAACTTTTGATTTGCTACAGTCTGGTAGCGGAGTTGTAACTGTAGGCCCTCGGGAACATAGAGAAATCATGGTGTAATTGAACTTTTCATAAATTTTCATACCCCCCAAAATGGCTAAATCTGCCAATATCTCCTAAACTACAATAGCCAGGAATACGCCGATAGGCTCATTCGACGTAACTTTTGATTTGCTACAGTCTGGTAGCGGAGTTGCAACTGTAGGCCCTCGGGAACATAGAGAAATCATGGTGTAATTGAACTTTTCATAAATTTTCATACCCCCCAAAATGGCTAAATCTGCCAATATCTCCTAAACTACAATAGCCAGGAATACGCCGATAGGCTCATTCGACGTAACTTTTGATTTGCTACAGTCTGGTAGCGGAGTTGTAACTGTAGGCCCTCGGGAACATAGAGAAATCATGGTGTAATTGAACTTTTCATAAATTTTCATACCCCCCAAAATGGCTAAATCTGCCAATATCTCCTAAACTACAATAGCCAGGAATACGCCGATAGGCTCATTCGACGTAACTTTTGATTTGCTACAGTCTGGTAGCGGAGTTGTAACTGTAGGCCCTCGGGAACATAGAGAAATCATGGTGTAATTGAACTTTTCATAAATTTTCATACCCCCCAAAATGGCTAAATCTGCCAATATCTCCTAAACTACAATAGCCAGGAATACGCCGATAGGCTCATTCGACGTAACTTTTGATTTGCTACAGTCTGGTAGCGGAGTTGTAACTGTAGGCCCTCGGGAACATAGAGAAATCATGGTGTAATTGAACTTTTCATAAATTTTCATACCCCCCAAAATGGCTAAATCTGCCAATATCTCCTAAACTACAATAGCCAGGAATACGCCGATAGGCTCATTCGACGTAACTTTTGATTTGCTACAGTCTGGTAGCGGAGTTGTAACTGTAGGCCCTCGGGAACATAGAGAAATCATGGTGTAATTGAACTTTTCATAAATTTTCATACCCCCCAAAATGGCTAAATCTGCCAATATCTCCTAAACTACAATAGCCAGGAATACGCCGATAGGCTCATTCGACGTAACTTTTGATTTGCTACAGTCTGGTAGCGGAGTTGTAACTGTAGGCCCTCGGGAACATAGAGAAATCATGGTGTAATTGAACTTTTCATAAATTTTCATACCCCCCAAAATGGCTAAATCTGCCAATATCTCCTAAACTACAATAGCCAGGAATACGCCGATAGGCTCATTCGACGTAACTTTTGATTTGCTACAGTCTGGTAGCGGAGTTGTAACTGTAGGCCCTCGGGAACATAGAGAAATCATGGTGTAATTGAACTTTTCATAAATTTTCATACCCCCCAAAATGGCTAAATCTGCCAATATCTCCTAAACTACAATAGCCAGGAATACGCCGATAGGCTCATTCGACGTAACTTTTGATTTGCTACAGTCTGGTAGCGGAGTTGTAACTGTAGGCCCTCGGGAACATAGAGAAATCATGGTGTAATTGAACTTTTCATAAATTTTCATACCCCCCAAAATGGCTAAATCTGCCAATATCTCCTAAACTACAATAGCCAGGAATACGCCGATAGGCTCATTCGACGTAACTTTTGATTTGCTACAGTCTGGTAGCGGAGTTGTAACTGTAGGCCCTCGGGAACATAGAGAAATCATGGTGTAATTGAACTTTTCATAAATTTTCATACCCCCCAAAATGGCTAAATCTGCCAATATCTCCTAAACTACAATAGCCAGGAATACGCCGATAGGCTCATTCGACGTAACTTTTGATTTGCTACAGTCTGGTAGCGGAGTTGTAACTGTAGGCCCTCGGGAACATAGAGAAATCATGGTGTAATTGAACTTTTCATAAATTTTCATACCCCCCAAAATGGCTAAATCTGCCAATATCTCCTAAACTACAATAGCCAGGAATACGCCGATAGGCTCATTCGACGTAACTTTTGATTTGCTACAGTCTGGTAGCGGAGTTGTAACTGTAGGCCCTCGGGAACATAGAGAAATCATGGTGTAATTGAACTTTTCATAAATTTTCATACCCCCCAAAATGGCTAAATCTGCCAATATCTCCTAAACTACAATAGCCAGGAATACGCCGATAGGCTCATTCGACGTAACTTTTGATTTGCTACAGTCTGGTAGCGGAGTTGTAACTGTAGGCCCTCGGGAACATAGAGAAATCATGGTGTAATTGAACTTTTCATAAATTTTCATACCCCCCAAAATGGCTAAATCTGCCAATATCTCCTAAACTACAATAGCCAGGAATACGCCGATAGGCTCATTCGACGTAACTTTTGATTTGCTACAGTCTGGTAGCGGAGTTGTAACTGTAGGCCCTCGGGAACATAGAGAAATCATGGTGTAATTGAACTTTTCATAAATTTTCATACCCCCCAAAATGGCTAAATCTGCCAATATCTCCTAAACTACAATAGCCAGGAATACGCCGATAGGCTCATTCGACGTAACTTTTGATTTGCTACAGTCTGGTAGCGGAGTTGTAACTGTAGGCCCTCGGGAACATAGAGAAATCATGGTGTAATTGAACTTTTCATAAATTTTCATACCCCCCAAAATGGCTAAATCTGCCAATATCTCCTAAACTACAATAGCCAGGAATACGCCGATAGGCTCATTCGACGTAACTTTTGATTTGCTACAGTCTGGTAGCGGAGTTGTAACTGTAGGCCCTCGGGAACATAGAGAAATCATGGTGTAATTGAACTTTTCATAAATTTTCATACCCCCCAAAATGGCTAAATCTGCCAATATCTCCTAAACTACAATAGCCAGGAATACGCCGATAGGCTCATTCGACGTAACTTTTGATTTGCTACAGTCTGGTAGCGGAGTTGTAACTGTAGGCCCTCGGGAACATAGAGAAATCATGGTGTAATTGAACTTTTCATAAATTTTCATACCCCCCAAAATGGCTAAATCTGCCAATATCTCCTAAACTACAATAGCCAGGAATACGCCGATAGGCTCATTCGACGTAACTTTTGATTTGCTACAGTCTGGTAGCGGAGTTGTAACTGTAGGCCCTCGGGAACATAGAGAAATCATGGTGTAATTGAACTTTTCATAAATTTTCATACCCCCCAAAATGGCTAAATCTGCCAATATCTCCTAAACTACAATAGCCAGGAATACGCCGATAGGCTCATTCGACGTAACTTTTGATTTGCTACAGTCTGGTAGCGGAGTTGTAACTGTAGGCCCTCGGGAACATAGAGAAATCATGGTGTAATTGAACTTTTCATAAATTTTCATACCCCCCAAAATGGCTAAATCTGCCAATATCTCCTAAACTACAATAGCCAGGAATACGCCGATAGGCTCATTCGACGTAACTTTTGATTTGCTACAGTCTGGTAGCGGAGTTGTAACTGTAGGCCCTCGGGAACATAGAGAAATCATGGTGTAATTGAACTTTTCATAAATTTTCATACCCCCCAAAATGGCTAAATCTGCCAATATCTCCTAAACTACAATAGCCAGGAATACGCCGATAGGCTCATTCGACGTAACTTTTGATTTGCTACAGTCTGGTAGCGGAGTTGTAACTGTAGGCCCTCGGGAACATAGAGAAATCATGGTGTAATTGAACTTTTCATAAATTTTCATACCCCCCAAAATGGCTAAATCTGCCAATATCTCCTAAACTACAATAGCCAGGAATACGCCGATAGGCTCATTCGACGTAACTTTTGATTTGCTACAGTCTGGTAGCGGAGTTGTAACTGTAGGCCCTCGGGAACATAGAGAAATCATGGTGTAATTGAACTTTTCATAAATTTTCATACCCCCCAAAATGGCTAAATCTGCCAATATCTCCTAAACTACAATAGCCAGGAATACGCCGATAGGCTCATTCGACGTAACTTTTGATTTGCTACAGTCTGGTAGCGGAGTTGTAACTGTAGGCCCTCGGGAACATAGAGAAATCATGGTGTAATTGAACTTTTCATAAATTTTCATACCCCCCAAAATGGCTAAATCTGCCAATATCTCCTAAACTACAATAGCCAGGAATACGCCGATAGGCTCATTCGACGTAACTTTTGATTTGCTACAGTCTGGTAGCGGAGTTGTAACTGTAGGCCCTCGGGAACATAGAGAAATCATGGTGTAATTGAACTTTTCATAAATTTTCATACCCCCCAAAATGGCTAAATCTGCCAATATCTCCTAAACTACAATAGCCAGGAATACGCCGATAGGCTCATTCGACGTAACTTTTGATTTGCTACAGTCTGGTAGCGGAGTTGTAACTGTAGGCCCTCGGGAACATAGAGAAATCATGGTGTAATTGAACTTTTCATAAATTTTCATACCCCCCAAAATGGCTAAATCTGCCAATATCTCCTAAACTACAATAGCCAGGAATACGCCGATAGGCTCATTCGACGTAACTTTTGATTTGCTACAGTCTGGTAGCGGAGTTGTAACTGTAGGCCCTCGGGAACATAGAGAAATCATGGTGTAATTGAACTTTTCATAAATTTTCATACCCCCCAAAATGGCTAAATCTGCCAATATCTCCTAAACTACAATAGCCAGGAATACGCCGATAGGCTCATTCGACGTAACTTTTGATTTGCTACAGTCTGGTAGCGGAGTTGTAACTGTAGGCCCTCGGGAACATAGAGAAATCATGGTGTAATTGAACTTTTCATAAATTTTCATACCCCCCAAAATGGCTAAATCTGCCAATATCTCCTAAACTACAATAGCCAGGAATACGCCGATAGGCTCATTCGACGTAACTTTTGATTTGCTACAGTCTGGTAGCGGAGTTGTAACTGTAGGCCCTCGGGAACATAGAGAAATCATGGTGTAATTGAACTTTTCATAAATTTTCATACCCCCCAAAATGGCTAAATCTGCCAATATCTCCTAAACTACAATAGCCAGGAATACGCCGATAGGCTCATTCGACGTAACTTTTGATTTGCTACAGTCTGGTAGCGGAGTTGTAACTGTAGGCCCTCGGGAACATAGAGAAATCATGGTGTAATTGAACTTTTCATAAATTTTCATACCCCCCAAAATGGCTAAATCTGCCAATATCTCCTAAACTACAATAGCCAGGAATACGCCGATAGGCTCATTCGACGTAACTTTTGATTTGCTACAGTCTGGTAGCGGAGTTGTAACTGTAGGCCCTCGGGAACATAGAGAAATCATGGTGTAATTGAACTTTTCATAAATTTTCATACCCCCCAAAATGGCTAAATCTGCCAATATCTCCTAAACTACAATAGCCAGGAATACGCCGATAGGCTCATTCGACGTAACTTTTGATTTGCTACAGTCTGGTAGCGGAGTTGTAACTGTAGGCCCTCGGGAACATAGAGAAATCATGGTGTAATTGAACTTTTCATAAATTTTCATACCCCCCAAAATGGCTAAATCTGCCAATATCTCCTAAACTACAATAGCCAGGAATACGCCGATAGGCTCATTCGACGTAACTTTTGATTTGCTACAGTCTGGTAGCGGAGTTGTAACTGTAGGCCCTCGGGAACATAGAGAAATCATGGTGTAATTGAACTTTTCATAAATTTTCATACCCCCCAAAATGGCTAAATCTGCCAATATCTCCTAAACTACAATAGCCAGGAATACGCCGATAGGCTCATTCGACGTAACTTTTGATTTGCTACAGTCTGGTAGCGGAGTTGTAACTGTAGGCCCTCGGGAACATAGAGAAATCATGGTGTAATTGAACTTTTCATAAATTTTCATACCCCCCAAAATGGCTAAATCTGCCAATATCTCCTAAACTACAATAGCCAGGAATACGCCGATAGGCTCATTCGACGTAACTTTTGATTTGCTACAGTCTGGTAGCGGAGTTGTAACTGTAGGCCCTCGGGAACATAGAGAAATCATGGTGTAATTGAACTTTTCATAAATTTTCATACCCCCCAAAATGGCTAAATCTGCCAATATCTCCTAAACTACAATAGCCAGGAATACGCCGATAGGCTCATTCGACGTAACTTTTGATTTGCTACAGTCTGGTAGCGGAGTTGTAACTGTAGGCCCTCGGGAACATAGAGAAATCATGGTGTAATTGAACTTTTCATAAATTTTCATACCCCCCAAAATGGCTAAATCTGCCAATATCTCCTAAACTACAATAGCCAGGAATACGCCGATAGGCTCATTCGACGTAACTTTTGATTTGCTACAGTCTGGTAGCGGAGTTGTAACTGTAGGCCCTCGGGAACATAGAGAAATCATGGTGTAATTGAACTTTTCATAAATTTTCATACCCCCCAAAATGGCTAAATCTGCCAATATCTCCTAAACTACAATAGCCAGGAATACGCCGATAGGCTCATTCGACGTAACTTTTGATTTGCTACAGTCTGGTAGCGGAGTTGTAACTGTAGGCCCTCGGGAACATAGAGAAATCATGGTGTAATTGAACTTTTCATAAATTTTCATACCCCCCAAAATGGCTAAATCTGCCAATATCTCCTAAACTACAATAGCCAGGAATACGCCGATAGGCTCATTCGACGTAACTTTTGATTTGCTACAGTCTGGTAGCGGAGTTGTAACTGTAGGCCCTCGGGAACATAGAGAAATCATGGTGTAATTGAACTTTTCATAAATTTTCATACCCCCCAAAATGGCTAAATCTGCCAATATCTCCTAAACTACAATAGCCAGGAATACGCCGATAGGCTCATTCGACGTAACTTTTGATTTGCTACAGTCTGGTAGCGGAGTTGTAACTGTAGGCCCTCGGGAACATAGAGAAATCATGGTGTAATTGAACTTTTCATAAATTTTCATACCCCCCAAAATGGCTAAATCTGCCAATATCTCCTAAACTACAATAGCCAGGAATACGCCGATAGGCTCATTCGACGTAACTTTTGATTTGCTACAGTCTGGTAGCGGAGTTGTAACTGTAGGCCCTCGGGAACATAGAGAAATCATGGTGTAATTGAACTTTTCATAAATTTTCATACCCCCCAAAATGGCTAAATCTGCCAATATCTCCTAAACTACAATAGCCAGGAATACGCCGATAGGCTCATTCGACGTAACTTTTGATTTGCTACAGTCTGGTAGCGGAGTTGTAACTGTAGGCCCTCGGGAACATAGAGAAATCATGGTGTAATTGAACTTTTCATAAATTTTCATACCCCCCAAAATGGCTAAATCTGCCAATATCTCCTAAACTACAATAGCCAGGAATACGCCGATAGGCTCATTCGACGTAACTTTTGATTTGCTACAGTCTGGTAGCGGAGTTGTAACTGTAGGCCCTCGGGAACATAGAGAAATCATGGTGTAATTGAACTTTTCATAAATTTTCATACCCCCCAAAATGGCTAAATCTGCCAATATCTCCTAAACTACAATAGCCAGGAATACGCCGATAGGCTCATTCGACGTAACTTTTGATTTGCTACAGTCTGGTAGCGGAGTTGTAACTGTAGGCCCTCGGGAACATAGAGAAATCATGGTGTAATTGAACTTTTCATAAATTTTCATACCCCCCAAAATGGCTAAATCTGCCAATATCTCCTAAACTACAATAGCCAGGAATACGCCGATAGGCTCATTCGACGTAACTTTTGATTTGCTACAGTCTGGTAGCGGAGTTGTAACTGTAGGCCCTCGGGAACATAGAGAAATCATGGTGTAATTGAACTTTTCATAAATTTTCATACCCCCCAAAATGGCTAAATCTGCCAATATCTCCTAAACTACAATAGCCAGGAATACGCCGATAGGCTCATTCGACGTAACTTTTGATTTGCTACAGTCTGGTAGCGGAGTTGTAACTGTAGGCCCTCGGGAACATAGAGAAATCATGGTGTAATTGAACTTTTCATAAATTTTCATACCCCCCAAAATGGCTAAATCTGCCAATATCTCCTAAACTACAATAGCCAGGAATACGCCGATAGGCTCATTCGACGTAACTTTTGATTTGCTACAGTCTGGTAGCGGAGTTGTAACTGTAGGCCCTCGGGAACATAGAGAAATCATGGTGTAATTGAACTTTTCATAAATTTTCATACCCCCCAAAATGGCTAAATCTGCCAATATCTCCTAAACTACAATAGCCAGGAATACGCCGATAGGCTCATTCGACGTAACTTTTGATTTGCTACAGTCTGGTAGCGGAGTTGTAACTGTAGGCCCTCGGGAACATAGAGAAATCATGGTGTAATTGAACTTTTCATAAATTTTCATACCCCCCAAAATGGCTAAATCTGCCAATATCTCCTAAACTACAATAGCCAGGAATACGCCGATAGGCTCATTCGACGTAACTTTTGATTTGCTACAGTCTGGTAGCGGAGTTGTAACTGTAGGCCCTCGGGAACATAGAGAAATCATGGTGTAATTGAACTTTTCATAAATTTTCATACCCCCCAAAATGGCTAAATCTGCCAATATCTCCTAAACTACAATAGCCAGGAATACGCCGATAGGCTCATTCGACGTAACTTTTGATTTGCTACAGTCTGGTAGCGGAGTTGTAACTGTAGGCCCTCGGGAACATAGAGAAATCATGGTGTAATTGAACTTTTCATAAATTTTCATACCCCCCAAAATGGCTAAATCTGCCAATATCTCCTAAACTACAATAGCCAGGAATACGCCGATAGGCTCATTCGACGTAACTTTTGATTTGCTACAGTCTGGTAGCGGAGTTGTAACTGTAGGCCCTCGGGAACATAGAGAAATCATGGTGTAATTGAACTTTTCATAAATTTTCATACCCCCCAAAATGGCTAAATCTGCCAATATCTCCTAAACTACAATAGCCAGGAATACGCCGATAGGCTCATTCGACGTAACTTTTGATTTGCTACAGTCTGGTAGCGGAGTTGTAACTGTAGGCCCTCGGGAACATAGAGAAATCATGGTGTAATTGAACTTTTCATAAATTTTCATACCCCCCAAAATGGCTAAATCTGCCAATATCTCCTAAACTACAATAGCCAGGAATACGCCGATAGGCTCATTCGACGTAACTTTTGATTTGCTACAGTCTGGTAGCGGAGTTGTAACTGTAGGCCCTCGGGAACATAGAGAAATCATGGTGTAATTGAACTTTTCATAAATTTTCATACCCCCCAAAATGGCTAAATCTGCCAATATCTCCTAAACTACAATAGCCAGGAATACGCCGATAGGCTCATTCGACGTAACTTTTGATTTGCTACAGTCTGGTAGCGGAGTTGTAACTGTAGGCCCTCGGGAACATAGAGAAATCATGGTGTAATTGAACTTTTCATAAATTTTCATACCCCCCAAAATGGCTAAATCTGCCAATATCTCCTAAACTACAATAGCCAGGAATACGCCGATAGGCTCATTCGACGTAACTTTTGATTTGCTACAGTCTGGTAGCGGAGTTGTAACTGTAGGCCCTCGGGAACATAGAGAAATCATGGTGTAATTGAACTTTTCATAAATTTTCATACCCCCCAAAATGGCTAAATCTGCCAATATCTCCTAAACTACAATAGCCAGGAATACGCCGATAGGCTCATTCGACGTAACTTTTGATTTGCTACAGTCTGGTAGCGGAGTTGTAACTGTAGGCCCTCGGGAACATAGAGAAATCATGGTGTAATTGAACTTTTCATAAATTTTCATACCCCCCAAAATGGCTAAATCTGCCAATATCTCCTAAACTACAATAGCCAGGAATACGCCGATAGGCTCATTCGACGTAACTTTTGATTTGCTACAGTCTGGTAGCGGAGTTGTAACTGTAGGCCCTCGGGAACATAGAGAAATCATGGTGTAATTGAACTTTTCATAAATTTTCATACCCCCCAAAATGGCTAAATCTGCCAATATCTCCTAAACTACAATAGCCAGGAATACGCCGATAGGCTCATTCGACGTAACTTTTGATTTGCTACAGTCTGGTAGCGGAGTTGTAACTGTAGGCCCTCGGGAACATAGAGAAATCATGGTGTAATTGAACTTTTCATAAATTTTCATACCCCCCAAAATGGCTAAATCTGCCAATATCTCCTAAACTACAATAGCCAGGAATACGCCGATAGGCTCATTCGACGTAACTTTTGATTTGCTACAGTCTGGTAGCGGAGTTGTAACTGTAGGCCCTCGGGAACATAGAGAAATCATGGTGTAATTGAACTTTTCATAAATTTTCATACCCCCCAAAATGGCTAAATCTGCCAATATCTCCTAAACTACAATAGCCAGGAATACGCCGATAGGCTCATTCGACGTAACTTTTGATTTGCTACAGTCTGGTAGCGGAGTTGTAACTGTAGGCCCTCGGGAACATAGAGAAATCATGGTGTAATTGAACTTTTCATAAATTTTCATACCCCCCAAAATGGCTAAATCTGCCAATATCTCCTAAACTACAATAGCCAGGAATACGCCGATAGGCTCATTCGACGTAACTTTTGATTTGCTACAGTCTGGTAGCGGAGTTGTAACTGTAGGCCCTCGGGAACATAGAGAAATCATGGTGTAATTGAACTTTTCATAAATTTTCATACCCCCCAAAATGGCTAAATCTGCCAATATCTCCTAAACTACAATAGCCAGGAATACGCCGATAGGCTCATTCGACGTAACTTTTGATTTGCTACAGTCTGGTAGCGGAGTTGTAACTGTAGGCCCTCGGGAACATAGAGAAATCATGGTGTAATTGAACTTTTCATAAATTTTCATACCCCCCAAAATGGCTAAATCTGCCAATATCTCCTAAACTACAATAGCCAGGAATACGCCGATAGGCTCATTCGACGTAACTTTTGATTTGCTACAGTCTGGTAGCGGAGTTGTAACTGTAGGCCCTCGGGAACATAGAGAAATCATGGTGTAATTGAACTTTTCATAAATTTTCATACCCCCCAAAATGGCTAAATCTGCCAATATCTCCTAAACTACAATAGCCAGGAATACGCCGATAGGCTCATTCGACGTAACTTTTGATTTGCTACAGTCTGGTAGCGGAGTTGTAACTGTAGGCCCTCGGGAACATAGAGAAATCATGGTGTAATTGAACTTTTCATAAATTTTCATACCCCCCAAAATGGCTAAATCTGCCAATATCTCCTAAACTACAATAGCCAGGAATACGCCGATAGGCTCATTCGACGTAACTTTTGATTTGCTACAGTCTGGTAGCGGAGTTGTAACTGTAGGCCCTCGGGAACATAGAGAAATCATGGTGTAATTGAACTTTTCATAAATTTTCATACCCCCCAAAATGGCTAAATCTGCCAATATCTCCTAAACTACAATAGCCAGGAATACGCCGATAGGCTCATTCGACGTAACTTTTGATTTGCTACAGTCTGGTAGCGGAGTTGTAACTGTAGGCCCTCGGGAACATAGAGAAATCATGGTGTAATTGAACTTTTCATAAATTTTCATACCCCCCAAAATGGCTAAATCTGCCAATATCTCCTAAACTACAATAGCCAGGAATACGCCGATAGGCTCATTCGACGTAACTTTTGATTTGCTACAGTCTGGTAGCGGAGTTGTAACTGTAGGCCCTCGGGAACATAGAGAAATCATGGTGTAATTGAACTTTTCATAAATTTTCATACCCCCCAAAATGGCTAAATCTGCCAATATCTCCTAAACTACAATAGCCAGGAATACGCCGATAGGCTCATTCGACGTAACTTTTGATTTGCTACAGTCTGGTAGCGGAGTTGTAACTGTAGGCCCTCGGGAACATAGAGAAATCATGGTGTAATTGAACTTTTCATAAATTTTCATACCCCCCAAAATGGCTAAATCTGCCAATATCTCCTAAACTACAATAGCCAGGAATACGCCGATAGGCTCATTCGACGTAACTTTTGATTTGCTACAGTCTGGTAGCGGAGTTGTAACTGTAGGCCCTCGGGAACATAGAGAAATCATGGTGTAATTGAACTTTTCATAAATTTTCATACCCCCCAAAATGGCTAAATCTGCCAATATCTCCTAAACTACAATAGCCAGGAATACGCCGATAGGCTCATTCGACGTAACTTTTGATTTGCTACAGTCTGGTAGCGGAGTTGTAACTGTAGGCCCTCGGGAACATAGAGAAATCATGGTGTAATTGAACTTTTCATAAATTTTCATACCCCCCAAAATGGCTAAATCTGCCAATATCTCCTAAACTACAATAGCCAGGAATACGCCGATAGGCTCATTCGACGTAACTTTTGATTTGCTACAGTCTGGTAGCGGAGTTGTAACTGTAGGCCCTCGGGAACATAGAGAAATCATGGTGTAATTGAACTTTTCATAAATTTTCATACCCCCCAAAATGGCTAAATCTGCCAATATCTCCTAAACTACAATAGCCAGGAATACGCCGATAGGCTCATTCGACGTAACTTTTGATTTGCTACAGTCTGGTAGCGGAGTTGTAACTGTAGGCCCTCGGGAACATAGAGAAATCATGGTGTAATTGAACTTTTCATAAATTTTCATACCCCCCAAAATGGCTAAATCTGCCAATATCTCCTAAACTACAATAGCCAGGAATACGCCGATAGGCTCATTCGACGTAACTTTTGATTTGCTACAGTCTGGTAGCGGAGTTGTAACTGTAGGCCCTCGGGAACATAGAGAAATCATGGTGTAATTGAACTTTTCATAAATTTTCATACCCCCCAAAATGGCTAAATCTGCCAATATCTCCTAAACTACAATAGCCAGGAATACGCCGATAGGCTCATTCGACGTAACTTTTGATTTGCTACAGTCTGGTAGCGGAGTTGTAACTGTAGGCCCTCGGGAACATAGAGAAATCATGGTGTAATTGAACTTTTCATAAATTTTCATACCCCCCAAAATGGCTAAATCTGCCAATATCTCCTAAACTACAATAGCCAGGAATACGCCGATAGGCTCATTCGACGTAACTTTTGATTTGCTACAGTCTGGTAGCGGAGTTGTAACTGTAGGCCCTCGGGAACATAGAGAAATCATGGTGTAATTGAACTTTTCATAAATTTTCATACCCCCCAAAATGGCTAAATCTGCCAATATCTCCTAAACTACAATAGCCAGGAATACGCCGATAGGCTCATTCGACGTAACTTTTGATTTGCTACAGTCTGGTAGCGGAGTTGTAACTGTAGGCCCTCGGGAACATAGAGAAATCATGGTGTAATTGAACTTTTCATAAATTTTCATACCCCCCAAAATGGCTAAATCTGCCAATATCTCCTAAACTACAATAGCCAGGAATACGCCGATAGGCTCATTCGACGTAACTTTTGATTTGTTACAGTCTGGTAGCGGAGTTGTAACTGTAGGCCCTCGGGAACATAGAGAAATCATGGTGTAATTGAACTTTTCATAAATTTTCATACCCCCCAAAATGGCTAAATCTGCCAATATCTCCTAAACTACAATAGCCAGGAATACGCCGATAGGCTCATTCGACGTAACTTTTGATTTGCTACAGTCTGGTAGCGGAGTTGTAACTGTAGGCCCTCGGGAACATAGAGAAATCATGGTGTAATTGAACTTTTCATAAATTTTCATACCCCCCAAAATGGCTAAATCTGCCAATATCTCCTAAACTACAA